>NC_092816.1:52139251-52426751 GCF_023375885.2 Dermacentor andersoni
GCTGCCGCATATGCGCATCCCTTCGTCCCGCGGTCACATCATTATATTTCCTTACTGTTATTTCTCGGCACGCCTCCCCCCCCCCCCCCCCCCCCCTTTTATTTTTCCTGTGCGGAGTATAGCAGTACATACCTACACGTGTCTTGGACGTACACGTGTTCTTCCGGCGTCGTTTCTGCACCTTTATCGTACGCGTGGCGTGGGAAGGTGATATATGACGCAGAACCCTTCCCGCTATTCAGCAGTTGTGAGTAAAGCGCTCGTCTTTGTCTTCCCATCCTATGTGCGTTGTCTGTAATTGTTGTGCCAGTTTTACTATTTTTCTATTGCAGGACAGCAGAGCATATTGGCTCAGGCCGACATCTCTCTCTCTTTGACGCTAAACGTCAATATTGATTTATTTTTATTTTTGACAGCTGTGGTCGGGGGCGCCTTTCCTTCCCTTTCCAACCCTTAAAATTACTTCATCATCATCATCATCATCATCATCATCATCATCATCGTCGTCGTCGTCGTCGTCGTAATCATCGTCATCATCATCATCATCATCATCATCATCATCATCATCATCATCATCTTTGATATCCACTGCATGACGAAGGCCTCTCCCGGCGATCTCCAATTACTCCTTTCCTGCGCCAACCGATTCCAACTAGCGCCCTCTAATTTCTTAATTTCATCGCTCGATTGCGTTTCCCTTCTCTTGGTACGCATTCTGTAACCCTAATGGTCCAACGGTGATCTAGCCGGCGCATTACGTGACCTGTCCAGCTCCATTTTTTTTTCTCTTGGCGTCAATTAACATATCGTCTATACCCGTTTGCTCCCTGATCCAAACCACTCTCTTTCTGTCTTTTAACGTTATGCCCAGCATTACCCCATAAAGCATTACTTGCAGAAATCCTTTAGGGTCTTGGTGCATGTAGTACCTTCGTGGGCGGTTACCGCGGTGGCGATGCCCTGGTCTCTCTGTCTTCATCGCATAGACGAATGCGGCGAGCTTCGGCCACTGAAAGTACACGTCCTCGCAATTGTTGTGGCGAGTTCAAAGCCAGACTGGATTCCTCGCTGGTATTCCGTCCACACTGCGTCTGTGGCTTGACTCATGTCTCGGACAATCCCGCATCATGTGTTCTTTTGTTAAGTGGCTTGTTCCTGACGTTTTTTGTTGCTCCGTCCTGTGCCGTCTCTCTCTCTCTCTCCGTTAACTATTTAATCGCGCAGAAAACTCTGTCGGCGGACACGCCGACGGCACTAACAAAACAAGCTCAACTCTCTCCTTTGGTTACGCGCACATCCCTTCGTTTGGCTCGTCGCCAATGAAGAGATGGTTCTTGCGTGATGACACGCGACGGACATCACTGTATGCTGATACAGGTCTTCTGTCAGCGCGTGCCGACAGTGTCTGAATGTGGTCTGATAGGCCCGATCGACCACTGCAGGGTCAAGTGGACGCGAGCTTGCAACCGCAGTGACGGCCTAATCAGCTGGGAAAGAAAACAAAACAAGAACAATGGCCATATTACAACAGTTCCGCTTTGTCGGGCTTAATATGCGGCAATGATAAGATATTACGCCTCGCATACTGCATAGAAGAATAAGCTCAGATTCCGGATCAAGGATGATATTTTGATTGCGAGCTGTGGACTATCGTTCTTCACAAGAACCTTTGCGTTCAGTTCTTCTTTCGTGTATCGTCTCATTTTGTTTATCTATATACGACAAATGCGATAGATATGGGCGAATTAGCAGCGTGTTAGTCGATTGTTTTAATGCATGGCGCAAGGGCAGTCAGCGTCAAAAGCTTACGCGGCGCAACACTCGAGAAAACGTCGAACTGCTGGGCAATTTGCGACTGCAGCTTGTAGAACCGTACGACACAACACACGTGTTTCGCAGTCGAACGCCTTTATAACGAAGCGCTTGGAACCTTTCGTTATACTGGTCACTTCGTTGTAAAGATCGCACACCGCGGCTTTCACGATAGAGCATTCTAGAGGCACGTTCAACGAAAACATTCATTCAACACTAATTCAAGGGCGACTTAGCGAAATAAGTCGCTTTTCTCGTGCACGCTTCGTCTGACAAAACGCGATACCTTGTTGCGTCGAGGTTCAGGGAATGCTCCTCGGTGAAACGTATAAGAGCTAGGCAAGATAAAAGCCGCAACTCGTTTTGATCTCGCTATCGACTCCCTCTCCGTCGAAATACTTGCGGTTTGTTAACGTGCTCTTCATCACCGTTGCCTTCGATGGCATTCGCGTCCTTCCCGCCCTACAGATGGCTTTGAAGGCGTCGTCGGTGTCGTCAGTGACGATTACATCGGCACGTCGTCGTTCAACTGCGACGTATTCGTCAGCCGTCGCGCCCGCCGTTCCGTTACAACAGGCAGCGTACGAGTTGAGCAGATTCCCGGAGCAGGGCGGCAGGGGCCGAATAATCGCGTCACGTCGGCACGATCTTCGAGCGGGTCGCTGGTGTTGCAGTCAGTCCTATGTTGCAGAGCGCAATTAAGCGGCGCCTGCGGGAGGCCAGTGACTGCTTCGCTGCGTGGCGTTCGTTGTGAAGGCACAATTCATGTGGTCGGGGAGGCCCTATTATTATTATTATTATTATTATTATTATTATTATTATTATTATTATTATTATTATTATTATTATTATTATTATTATTTGATTTGAAAACATATGTACACATGGCAGGAGAGGGAAAGCGAGGAGCAGGCTGGCAACTGCCACCGGAAGGGGCACAACACCTGCCTACATTCTTCAGAAGGGATGAGACAGAAACGTAGAAATGGAAGATAGGAAGAGGAGGAGGAAGGAGGAAAGGAAGTGGAAGATGACAAATCTAAAAGACGTCTAATTTCTCGTTCGTAGAGGCAGGTTTGTTGCAGTGATCTTAGTTTGCAAAGGCCTTCACAATACACACGGGAAATGGGAATTCGACCGCGACTTATAATTAATCCTTCGTTATACACGTTATTTTGTTGCAGAGGCGTTTGTAGTCCAGTTGTTCGACTACATTTGTAAAGGCTGGTGACCCGAACACCGCCAAACTTTATACAGATAGATAAATCAATTCGATCTATCTATCTATCTATCTATCTATCTATCTATCTATCTATCTATCTATCTATCTATCTATCTATCTATCTATCTATCTATCTATCTATCTATCTATCTATCTATCTATCTGTCTATCTGTCTATCTATCTATCTGTCTATCTGTCTATCTGTCTGTCTATCTGTCTATCTGTCTATCTGTCTGTCTATCTGTCTATCTGTCTGTCTATCTGTCTGTCTGTCTGTCTGTCTGTCTGTCTGTCTGTCTGTCTGTCTGTCTGTCTGTCTGTCTGTGTCTGTCTGTCTGTGTCTGTCTGTCTGTCTGTCTGTCTGTGTCTGTCTGTCTATCTATCTATCTATCTATCTATCTATCTATCTATCTATCTATCTATCTATCTATCTATCTATCTATCTATCTATCTATCTATTGGCCGGTCTGTCTGTCTGTCTGTCTGTCTGTCTGTCTGTCTATCTATCTATCTATCTATCTATCTATCTATCTATCTATCTATCTATCTATCTATCTATCTGTCTGTCTGTCTGTCTGTCTGTCTGTCTATCTATCTATCTATCTATCTATCTATCTATCTATCTATCTATCTATCTATCTATCTATCTATCTATCTATCTATCTATCTATCTATCTATCTATCTATCTATCTATCTATCTATCTATCTATCTATCTATCTATCTATCTATCTGTCTGTCTGTCTGTCTGTCTGTCTGTCTCTGTCTGTCTGTCTGTCTGTCTGTCTGTCTGTCTGTCTGTCTGTCTGTCTGTCTGTCTGTCTGTCTGTCTGTCTATCTGTCTATCTATCTATCTATCTATCTATCTATCTATCTATCTATCTATCTATCTATCTATCTATCTATCTATCTATTGGCCGGTCTGTCTGTCTGTCTGTCTGTCTGTCTGTCTGTCTGTCTGTCTGTCTGTCTGTCTGTCTGTCTGTCTGTCTGTCTATCTATCTATCTATCTATCTATCTATCTATCTATCTATCTATCTATCTATCTATCTATCTATCTATCTATCTATCTATCTATCTATCTTTTGGCCGGTCTGTCTGTCTGTCTGTCTGTCCGTCTGTCTGTCTTTTCTTGTTTATCTAAGCCACCCAGACTTGTCACAGCGCCTCGTCCACTTGCTCGGTCTGAGCGAATATCCGAGCCATTAAATTCCTGCCACCCACGTACACGGTCTGGCGTTTTTTTTTTTCTTTTTTTTTTAACAGAAGGTCCGCTCCCTCTTCGCCCTGACACTGAATAACGCTTGCGACACTCGCGCTTGCCTCGACTCGGCGCATTCCAGTCATGCAGTCCAAACCTACCGAGGTTGCAGTACGGCCGCAAGAGCTCGCGTCCGCGCTTCTAGCATGCGCCACATGCGACCGTGTTTACCTTTGATTCGGAAACGTTCAGACAGCTCTCCCGACGCGAGAACATAAATTGGGACAAGGTTGATTGCCTCTCGGCCCTTATCTTTATTTCGCTGTTTTCCCGTTGCCGATTTTATATTGTTGCTTCCTTTTCTTTCGTTGTTTTTCCTCCGCACGTGACGGTATCTAGTATTTTCGCTGTTACTCTACTTAAAACGTAGAGTGCCTTCGAACTGAGCCACGGCCGTGCTATTCGAGAGGGAAGAAAACAGCTGCCACTGTTGTCACGGCGTGCTGCTGTTAACAGCGGGAATACTTTTGGGGCGAATGACCGCTAAGCTGCAAACAGGGTGGCTGCTCGGGCGGGTTAGCGAGACATTGTTTAGGTGAGGAAAAAAATTTTTTCTTTAGTGCGCATATTGTAGGCAGGAAGAAATAAGGCGACATGACCTTGTCACCAAATAAATTTACATTTGTGGCTTGACGGTTACTCGGACATTCCACCAGAATATTCTTGAATCGTTAGTACCCTACTGCCGCGCGTGCGGGCCAATCGCACCTGAAGATATATCCTCGGACACTCCGAGATACGTGGCTTCGGACACAAGACTTTGCCTTTTGAATTATCATAAAGCTTTTCACTTTCTCGGTTCAATCAATTATTTAATTTCCTTTTTTTTTTCATTTTCCCCACTTCGATACTGTCATGAGCCTTCAGAAGTATTCTTGGGGTTTTAACAAACCGCAGAGCAGCTGGATCTTGGGAAGCGCGTACATCGGGGTGCTGTAGCGATGAGGGTGTCTCCCGGCGGAACTCAATAAGATTAAATCGATTAAATTTAGCATGTACGCGGATGATATCAACATCTGAGTTAACAGTGGGAGTGACGCAGCCATGGAACTTAAACTACAGATAGCGGCGAATATGGTGGAAGAGTATGCGGCCAGCAGAGGCTTGGCGCGCTCGCCACAGAAATCGGAGCTGTTAATCATTGAGCGAAAACATCAAAGGGGACGCGCTGGGAGCAGCAGACCCATCAATGTTTTCGTAAACGGAAATGAGGTTCCCAAGGTGGAGGAAATCAGAATTCTGGGCATGTATATCCAGAGGAATGGATGCAACCTCACGACAATCAAGAAATTAGAAGGACATGCGGCGCAGGTCACGGGGATATTTAGGAGAGTTGCACTCGAAGGCAGGGGCCTCAAAGAGAATAGCCTCCTCAGACTCACTCAAGACTTCATTACCAGCCGAATATCGTATGCTACACCGTATCTTGTGTTTAAACGAAAAGAAAAGGAGAAAATAGATGCGATCATTAGGAAGAGCGTTAAGAGAGCCTTACGGCTCCCAGACTCAACCTCGACAGACCTCCTCCTCAATATGGGGGTTCGCAACACGCTAGTTGAGCTCACTGAGGCAGTACGAGTGTCTCAGTTGGAAAGATTAGGCCAGTCTAAAACAGGGAGAAAAATGATGGAATGGGTAGGAATCCAATGCGACAGGGGTGCTCCGATTGACAAGAAGGACATTCCGTTGGACGTGCGTAAACGCTTCCGAATCGCCCCCCTACCTAAATATATGCATCCTATCTACAATAAAGAGAGGAAAGCTCACAGGGCTAAGGCTCTAGTAAGTAAACATAAAAACACACCGGCGCATAAAGTAGCGTAAGTGGACGCCGCTTGCGGCAGAGACGGGGCTGCGGTATCGACGGTGGTTGATGGCGACGGGTGCGTTAAGATAGCGTGCTCCATGTGCACGAGGGACGCCTGTGCAGCCGAGGAGGTTGCAGTAGCGCTCGCTTGTTGAGGTACAAAATCGGGAGTTTTATTATGCGACAACAAATTAGCTATCCGAAATTTTAACAAAGGGAGAATCTCGGAAGAGGCCCTTCAAATTCTACTCAAAGACCCTCCTAAGAGGGACATGAAGAAGTCTCAGGCATCGAAACCGCTCACGAGCTCGCCCGAGCACTCTATCACCGGGCAACTCTAGAGCAGCCAGTTCCAGGGATCAAAGATGGCATCATCACGTACAGGGAAATTGTAGATCATTACAAAGCCGAAAGGAGAATCTTTCCGCCGCCGCATCGGCCTCTCTCTCTGGAGGACGCTCGCATTTGGCGACGCCTTCAGGGAAACAATTATGCATCACCACATTGGATCTACTTAACACAGACGAGAGAATATATAACGACGCCCTCTGCAAAATTTGTAAGCAAAAAGGTACGCTAGACCATATAATATGGGAGTGTGCTGGCTCCCCAGGGGCCAAGGAAAACATTGACAGTAGAGAAGCCTGGGAGGCCTTGCTCCAGAGCGAGGCTGAAGACGACCAGCGTCGAGTAATCCGCCTGGCCGTTGAGGCCGTGAAGACTCATCGTCCTCAACGCGCGGGGACCTGCTTCGTCCTCCCCCACTACCTACGTGTAGGTTGAGTCGGGCACCCCAGCTCGGTGGAATAATAAAGTTTTCAATCAATCAATCAATCAATCAATCAATCAATCAATCAATCAATCAATCAATCAATCAATCAATCAATCAATCAATCAATCAATCAATCAATCAATCAATCAATCAATCAATCAATCAATCAATCAATCGCTCGCAGGTTTGGTTTGGTTTGGTTTGGTGCCTGTAGTTATAGCACAAACCACTACGGGGGATTGGCCATGAATCGGGCGGCAGTGGGTTGAAAAAGAATAAATACCTAAATAGGATTTGTTTTTACCGAAAATGAGATATTAAATGAAATCTAATCGGTAATAATAATTTTCATGCTATAGTTTCTTAAAATTAGAAGTTAATATATTTGGTTTCTTGCTGTAAAATATGAAACATTAAACTTAGCATGGAAGTCTACTTGTTTCCATTATAAAATTATATATGGCATCACATACGTTCATATTACAGTGTCCTAGTGCCGACGCCCCAAGAGACAGAATGGTAGGTAGCGTAATGGCTAATCCAAGTTGGCGGAATGGACCTTCTAGAAGTCGTTTTCTATGCACGTTGAACCTACGACACTCTATAAAGAAATGGTCCATAGTTTCGGGTTCATTGCAGTAAAAACATTTAGGAGAAGGTGCCAAACTAGACCTATGGGAATAGAAATTAAGCCGTGGTATTCGGCAACGCATACGCGTAAATGAAACTTCAAATTTTCTTGTTGCACACCATCCGCTGTGCCAAGGAAATCTAAGGGGCTGAAAATCGGCGCTACCTAACACATATGATTTCGCATGTTCTTCTTGAATGGAAATTTTTTTTAAGGAAGGAAGGAAGGAAATCAACTTTATTCAGGTCCTGCAGGCCACGAGAGCTTTGGGCTCTCATGGAGTGGGCGTCTCCCACGACGGAACCGGGAGGTTGAGTTTCCTGGCGGCGTCGTGGACCTGCTGGACGGCCCAGAGTTGGGGAGCGAGTTCTTCGCTCCGGATTGCTTCTTCAAACTTGCGCTTCTCCTGTTCGTAGTTTACGTGAGCTTGCGAGCACGGCCAGAGTAAATGATAAACGTTAAGGGATGTATTGCAATTGGTGCAATAGGACTTGTCGTAGAGCTCAGGCATGTAATGGTGTAATCTGTTTTGAGTGGGGTATGTGTCTGTTTGTAGCATTCTGAGTGTAACCGCTTGAGCTCGAGTGAGCGTGCGGTGTGGCGTGCTATATTGTCTGCGTTGTAGGTAGTAGTGTTTAGTGACTTCGTTGTATGTAGTGGGCGCGTCCTTATTCTCCGAGTGGTCGGGTGAAGCCGCGCGGTCAGTGAGCGCGCGCGCAGCCTCGTGTGCCGCCTCGTTAAGGTTGGGGACGTCGCCGAGCTTTGGTCCTAAGTGTGCCGGGAACCAGTATATGAAGTGTTTCTTAATCTCTTTCTTTGAAACAATTTTGAGAGCCTGTGCGCAGACCGTGCCCTTTTGGAAAGCCCTGATAGCGGCTATGGAGTCGCTGTAGATATGGGAAAGATTGTCGTCGGTGAGCGCAACAGCGATCGCAACCTGTTCGGCCTGTTCAGGCTTTAAAAAAAAATTAAATTATGGGGTTTTACGTGCCAAAACCACTCTCTGATTATGAGGCACGCCGTAGTGGAGGGCTCCGGAAATTTCGACCACCTGGGGTTCTTTAACGTGCACCTAAATCTAAGTACACGGGTGTTTTCGCATTTCGCCCCCATCGAAATGCGGCCGCCGAGGCCGGGATTCGATCCCGCAACCTCGTGCTCAGCAGCCTAACACCATAGCCACTGAGCAACCACGGCGGGTGTGTTCAGGCTTCCTTGCAATTACCGTGGCTGCATATCTTGTGGATCCGCGGCCGTCCACAACCGCCACTGCGAAAGCTTTGTTCCCCGTGTATGCCGCCGCGTCCACAAAAGCTGAGCGTTCACGGTTCGCCAAGGCTTGGTTAAGAAGGAATTGTCCTCTCGCTTGTCGTCTGCCCCTGTTGTTTTCGGGGTGTACGTTTCTGGGCATAGGGCGGACCGTGATCCCGGCGCGTATGTCCCGTGGGAGGTCCGCATAGTCTTTTTCTATGTGTCCTTGTGCAAAGCCTAGCTTCTCTAGGATCGTGCGCCCCGGAGGCGTCGTCGAAAGCCTAGCAAGCTGGGCGCGCTGCTGGGCTTCGGCAATTTCTTCCAGGGTGTTGTGCATGCCCAGGTGCCCCAGCTTCTCGTTGCTGGTGCTGGTTGGAATGCCGAGGGCTTGCTTGGTGACCTTTCTGATTTGGGCATTCAGTCTGTCTCTTTCGGATCGTGTCCAATTGAGCATTGCCGCAACGTATGCGAAGTGACAGGTGACGAACGCGTGTATGAGTTTGATGAGGTTATGTTCCTTGAGGCCCCTGTGTCTATTGGCAATTCTTCTGATGAGCCCAATAGCGTTGTTGGTTTTGGTGATGAGCTTCTGAACCGTAGAGGCATTGACGTCTTTAGTCTCTACGATCATACCCAGGACTCTGATTTTGTCGACGCACGGTATGGCGTGTCCCGAAGTGGTTCGTACGATAATTTCTTGATTATAGTCGAAGTCTCACGAGTATGGCCTGCGGCCTTTCTGCGTGGGTCTGCGTACGAGCAGCTCAGACTTGGTAGGTTTAAAATCTTGCAGAAGTGACGTATGCCGAAGGTTTTAGGATCCTCAGTACCGGGCCTTGAAAAGATGCTGCTGCTAGTGCGTCTGCTGAATCGTTTAAAGTGAGCCCCACGTGCCCTGGCACCCATACCAGGTGGATGAGGCGTGAATGTTGGGGAACGGCGCGCGGTCTTTGTTCTTTTGGGCTCGACGTGCAATTTTGCCCACGACCCACTACCTACTTGTGGAATTATCCCCTCTTCCGAAGAAAGGCATCGTATCGATGCTGTAAAAATAGGCGTAAGCGATAAAAACAAAACAAACGAAGAAGATACCGCAACGCAGACAAAGGGAAATTACAAAAAAAGAAAAAGAAACGTTCCGCTGGCGCAGTCAACGAACAAAGAGGCAAGCTCGCGGAGATAAATGAAAAGCAGAAACAAAGAAGGGTGAATGAGAGAAAAAGAAAAAAATTAGGAACGCGCAGTGTGCGGTTTTATGCGCACAACGTGAGCTATGTCCGAGCTCGGTTGTCTTTGCGCCGCGGGTCCGTGTCTGTGATGACGTGTCCGGGACCACTTCGTAAGTTAACGTCACTGACGCGGCGTAGTACTCTGTACGGACCAAAATACCGGCTCAGCAACTTTTCACAGAGGCCACGGTGGCGAACAGGGCTGCACACCCAAACTTGGTCTCCGGGGTTGTAGGACACGTCCCTGGGGCGGATGTCGCAACGTCGTGCGTCCGTCTGCTGCCGCGAGCCGATGTGCATCCGCGCGAGCTGCCGAGCTTCCTCTGCACGAGCAAATTCATCGGCGTCAGTTGCCGATTGGTCGGCGTCTTGACACGGCAGCACTATAGCATCCAGTATCGTCTGGACTTCGCGACCGTAGAGGAGGCGAAATGGTGTGAATCGCGTCGTCTCTTGCACGGCGGTGCTATACGCAAAGCTCACGTAAGGCAAGAACCGATCCCAGATGTTTCGTGTTGAACGACGACGCAGATGGAGATCACGTCTGTGATCGTCTTATTCAGTCGCACGGTAAATCCGTTGGTCTGTGAGTGATACGCGGTCTTCGTTCGATGTCTGGTGTTGCTCAATTAAAAAAATTCATCCATAAGCTGGGATGAGAATGCTGTTCCTCTGTCTGCTATGACAGTGGATGGCGCACCGTGACGCAGTACGATGTGGCGCGTGAAGAATGGCGCTACCTCTGAAGCCGTGACTCGTGGGATCGCCTGCGTCTCCGCATAGCGTGTTAAATAATCAGTGGCGACGATCACGTATTTGTTGCCGTCGGCAGAAAGAAGAAACGGTCCGAGAATGTCCATGCCGATTTGGTCGAAATGCGTGTGAGGTGCTTCGATTGGCTGAAGAAAGCCGGCTGGCTTAACGGATGGTGTCTTTCGGCGCTGGCATTCACGACAGGCTTTAACGTACTGTTTTACGTTTGCCGAAAGCCCGGACCCGTAGTACATCTCGCTTACTCTAGCGAGTGTTCGTGAGGAGCCTAAATGACCAGATGTGGGTTCATCACGGCAAGCGAAGAGGACGTCGTCTCGCATGTCTCTTGGAACCACCAGGAGGTAAGCACGACTGTTCGAACGGGCATTCTTGTTATACAGCACGTTGTCTCGTAGGCAGAAGGACGTCAATGAACGGGACAGATGGCGTGGTATGGCTGTGCCGCAGCTCTTTAAATAGTCGATGATCGGCCTAATCTCAGCGTTGTCGCACTGACGTCTGATCAAGTCCGACAAACTAATTGCGCCCAGGAAGCCGCCATCGTCCTCTGTTTCCTGACTGACGGGAACAATGGGTGTGCAGGATAGTGTATCAGCGTCTTCGCACTTACGGCCAGACTTATAAACGACAATGACGTGAAATTCCTGTAACCGCAAGCACCACCGTGCCAGCCGTCCTGAAGGGTCGCGCATGCTTGCCAAGCAAAAGAGGGCATGCTGGTCCGTCACTACTTTGAAGGGACGACCATAGAGGTAGAGGCAAAGCTGTATAGCACTTCTAGCCACTCGAACACCTTGCTTCAGGAGGTGTTCCAAATTAGTTTCGGCCACCGCTTCGCCATCACGTAAGCCACAGCACGTGACGTCGACGAGGACACTGACTCGTGGAGGAAGCGTTAAACTTTCTCCGTCGGCACGCCGTTGATCGTCCTGCACGTAGATTGCTCGGTCGGCTGAGAATGTGGTACGACGCTCTTGAAGATTAATAATAGCGCCGTACTCCTGCAGGATGTCAACGCCGAGAATAACGTCGCGGATCGAGCATTCGCGTAAGACAAGGCAACACGCTACGAATGTATATCGTTGAATTTCAACTCTAGTCGTGCAGGCGCCCAGTGGGGTAACGACGTGGCCGCCAGCTGTCCGAATCTGCGAGTTATACCAGGGCGTGGTTATTTCTTGCAGCAGCGTTGCCATTTTCCCACTTAGTATAGAGTAGTCTGCGCCGGTGTTCACTGAAGCGCTAAAGGCGTAACCGTAAATAGTCACTGCTATATCGAAAGAAAGCCGATCGTCCTGTTCAGTTGCAGGTGGTGTCGGATCGGGATTTGTCCGTGTCTGCGCCGATCGGGGGTCTTCAGCACTTCCATCGTCATTGACCTCGCCCCCAAAGATCGCATTAGTTTTCCCGGCGGGGACTGGGTGACCGCGCGGTAAAATACCGATAGAGCGGAGGTGAAAATCGTCTCGGAGACGGTGATCGCGACTGCTGCCTTAGCCCTGGTCCATTTTAATCTGTCCGCGACTGTACAATATTGTTAATACAAAGCGAGCCCAAAATTAGTAACTGTCAGGGGAACTACCATTCATGAACAAAATACAAGACAAATTACACCAAGTAGTGATTACGCTAATCTGATTTGACAGTTTCAACGTTAACAGCAAGGAACAGTGCAAGAAACAAAAACAAACAATAAAGCTGTTTTTTCAAAAATATGACAGCGGAAACCTTTTGCGCAATAAACAAGATATAGCACTGGAAAATACAATAACAATGGACGCAATGTAACAAGTGGCATTATGACAATCACAAAAAGTCAACGGGCAGGATGAAGATAGTTGTTGCATAAAATAAGGTTAACATGGTTCCTGTATATATGCTGTGTAGGTGACGCTTTAATGAAATGTGGAGTAGAATTTTACAGTTTGACTGACGCAAAAGCAGTGGCGAATACCTTTCACGCACTTTAGGCCCAAGGGTAGTGAAGTTAAGATAACCTAGTTACGTCCGTATTCAGAAAAGCTTCAACGACAACACCATGTATATGCGCGACGTTACGAACTAACTTACATACCACAATTGATAAACTGAAATAGCTGATGAAAAGGACGCATGTTTAAGCTGCAATGGGCTGGCGTTACATTGGATGATAAAGGACTGAAAGATATGCGTTACTCAATAGGGTGTCACTATGGACATACTGCGAAAGACCAGTGGTCAGGTGGACTTCTTAGTATTTCAACCGAAGTACAGGTTGAGCGAGCTCATCATAAATTTTGTAAGCGTAACAAACCATTTCGTTGCGGTTAGTGCATCGAAGCAACTTAGTATTGTTGATATGTGTGCTCATCTGCAAATCCTGGCAGCACCCTGTTCTGTACTTGAGTGGCAGTCATTAGTATTAGATAGTGAACAAGATAAAATGAAGTCGTTTGCCAAAAGTCGTATGCGGGAGCCTATACTGATATGAATACATGCATACATTATATATATATATATATATATATATATATATATATATATATATATATATATATATATATGAACGTATAATAAAATGTAGAATGTAATATGAATGTATATTAAAAGCAAAGTTGGTCCTAAGACTCAGCCCTCCAGGGACTCCAGACATGACGTGCTGCAATTCAGACAAGGCATTATTTATTAGGGCGGCTTGGTCTAGCTTCCGTATGTGTTCCACGGACCCTATTAATGACCATCGTTTCATTGCTAATTAGTTTCCCTGTATACATCAAGTGATGAATAGCCACGCGGTCAAAGACTTTTGCAAAGTGAAAAGAATAGAGTATCAGTTTATACCATGCAGGTCATGCAAGTTACGAAGAATATCAGAAACCAGTTCCAGAAACTTGCGATTCACGAGATCGCCCTGTCTGAAGTTTATGCTGATCTGAAAGTAATACGTTGTTCGTTGCGTAGTGAATTGTGAGCGGATAATACGTCTTCGAATAACTTGCATATACTGCAATTTAATTATAACGAGTTGGGCCTATAGCTTGTCACGCTGTTTTTCTCACCTGTACCACGCTGTACCTGGGAATAGCACGCGCGACTTTCCAGTCTTCCGGTGCTTCACGGGTGGCGAAGGACTTAAAAACGGGTGCAAGTATTCATGAAAAATATTGCGTAATTATTTTCAGTAATTTGGTATCTACGCGTACCGTTCCTGCGCTTGAAAATGACGGTAGACGTTCGAAAGCATTCGCAATACTTTCTGAAGTTACATCAACATGAAGCATAGACGCGAAGTTACAGGCACGTGCAAAATCGATAGATATCGTTCAGCGCCGTCTTTCTTCTCGAGCGAATCAACAGATCGGTGATGTGAGTAGCATCCAAAACCGAGCCACTATAGCGAAAGCAAGACACGGCTGTATTCCTAAAAGTGCAGCAAAAATTACTTTTCAGATCTTTCCTTGCTCGTTCCTTCGAACGTTTGGTACGGCTAGGGTAAACAAACTTATCTTAAGCGTTTACTTGGTGCTTGTATAGCTTTTTCGAGTTTCATCTATGTAGTCCCGTTTTCTTGCGTTTTACTGCGAGCACGTATCTTTAGCGTAGAGTCTTTCTTTTTTAATGTCGCTTGACATTCATTGTAACCCACTGATTGTGGTCACTTTCAGCTGTTATCTTTTAAGTGGCCCTTTCCCGTAGCACTTTAACTTCGTCGCGAAACAATACCCAGTTATCATTCACGCCTTGGTCTGCACGTGTCGACTAGGGATGACCCATAGAGTTCTTCGAGTTCGTTCTGCCCACATTCAGAGTTTACCTTTGCAAAAGCGTATGTACATATCTCTCATTTCTACGGTGCGGTGGCTTAGGGGTGTTACGTTTCGCCTACAACGCGCGGTAATGCCGGCGCGGATGCAACGGACGCCGGGGCTTCGTTCAAAGCGGCGGACATTTTGGCCCGTTCGACGCCGCCGCAACGCCTCCCCACCAAGCGTGTCCAGGCGTGTTTCAGTGCCACGTGTCTTCGTGTGTGCGTGTGTGTGTGTGTGCCCACGCTTGTCAAAGCGCGGCAGCCGGGGAGCGGAGCTCCCCAAGTGAGGAGCCAGGAGGTCTGTCCATCGGCGGGTTGGCGATGCGTCATTACACTCGTCTCAACATGTCTCTCGGCTCGACCGTGCTCCGCCGTCGCGTGGGCTCATGCTCCGCCGTCGCGTGGGCTCATCCCGTGACCTTACTTCTGGCCCGCGACGCCGAGAGTATAAGAGCAGCTGCCCCCGGACGCCAGGAGAGAGGCTCCGATTTCTTCTGTTGAGTTACGTGCTCTCCCGTCTCTCCACTTCGGTCGACCTGACCGGCCGCTCTTTTGCTATGTTAGAATAAACAAGTTGTTCTGTTACCAGTCTTCTCATGCTTTGCCGGGACCTTCGGATGCTTCCAGTGCCCCAGGCCGCCAGGCCAACGCTACCCTTGGGGCTTGCGACCCATTTGCAATAACGGGCGTCAGCACCGAGTCCCCAACAGCTGGTTGCCAGCGGTGAGATCGCGACAACGGAGGCCAGCAGCGAAGAGATGCGGTTGAATGTATGCTGAGCAGCACAACGACCATCCGGGAGCAGTGCAACGAGCCCTGTGTGATGACTGGTTGCCTGCAGCGGAACGACTGCGCTGAATTCTTCGCTGCGAGGTTTGGTGAGTGCGGGACTTTCTTCTTCTGAGTTTTGCCAGGCTTTTGTTAGTGTCAGAAACAGAGCTGGTAATTGTGGTTGTCGTTGCTGCCGGGTTAGTTTGCGGCAAGACAATAGTAGGCAGTAGAGAAAGCAGCATTCAGAGCAGCCATGGATTTGAAGTCGTTGCGCAAACCGAAATTGCTGGAGCTTGCAAGAGAGTTGGGTCTGGATGTCTCAGACAAACTCAGAAAACCAGAACTGCTAAGGGCTATTCTTGAGTTAGAAGCTGAGGATGACGAGCTGTCGGAATGCCTTGAGACCATTGAGGAGAGGGAGACGGCAAAAAGACAGGAGCGCGAACTTAAAGAACAAAAAGAGAAAGAAAAAGAAGAGCGCGACCGTCAACACGCTTTGGAAATGAAGCGTCTCGAGTTAGAGATGGAACGCGCTCGTAATGGAAGTCAGGCACACGGTGCAGGAGAACGAGTATTGTTCAAAATGACTGACCTGATGCGGCCGTTTAAGCTTGGAGAGGACATTGGTTTGTTCCTGGTTAACTTTGAGCGAACGTGCGAGAAGCAGGGGTTCTCTCGGGAAACGTGGCCACAGCGCTTGCTCACTTTGCTACCCGGCGAGGCGGCCGACGTAGTCGCTCGCTTGAATAGAGAGGAGGCAGAGGATTTCGACAAAGTGAAATCGAGTCTGCTAAAAAAGTACCGGCTGTCAGCGGAGGCGTTCCGTCGGAAGTTTCGGGAAAATGAGAAAGGCAAAAGTGAGTCATATACAGAGTTTGCGTACAGGCTTATGTCAAACATGCAGGAGTGGCTCAAAGAAGAGAAAGCGTTTGGTGACCACGAGAAAGTTCTGCAGTGTTTCGGGCTAGAACAGTTTTATAGTCGGTTACCTGAGAACGTGCGGTACTGGGTCTTGGATAGGCCAGACGTTAGTACGGTGGCTCGAGCCGCTGAGCTAGCCGAGGAGTTTGTGACGCGTCGGGCTCGCGGAGCTAAGGACGGTCAAAAGGGTGAATTTGTCTCCAAGTTTGAGAGGCCAAAGTTCACGCCCATGAGAGCAAAGGGGGACACACGTAGTTCCGATGCGAGTGAAACCAGTCCGACCGAACGTAAGGAGACGGCGGCAACCGAAGCCGAACGCAGAAAGCGGTTCGAGACGAGGCAAGCGCGCGTTTGTTATACGTGCCAGAAGCCGGGTCACTTTTCGGCGCAGTGTCCAGAAACAAAAACAAAAGTCGTGTTTTTGTCTTTATGCAGCACTGACGAGAACATGAAGCTTCTCGAGCCTTACATGCGAGGCCTCCTCGTGAACGGGAAAGAGTGCCGAGTGCTTCGCGATTCCGCAGCTACAATGGATGTAGTTCACCCCTCTTACGTAGAACCCGATATGTTCACGGGCGAGTGCGCATGGATCAAGCAAGCAGTGGAAGCTCATAGCGTGTGTCTGCCGGTAGCAAAAGTGCTTATTGAAGGACCTTTCGGAGCACTTGAGACGGAGGCCGCAGTGTCATCTATGCTGCCCCCCCAGTACCCGTACCTATTTTCGAACAGGTCCGATCACCTCCTGCGCGAGAAGGGGCTTTTGTTTGGTGAGGCTAGCGTTCAGGCCTTAACCAGATCAAAGGTTCGGGAGCTCGCTGCAAAGGCGGTAGTTGCGGGACCGACGTTGTTGAACGATGAGAAAGGGTCAGAGGCGCAGCAAGCTGGTATTCAGAGCACGCCCGAACTGAATAAAATTGAGCCTGTAGCGTTAAAGGCAGCAGATACTGGAGAGGAAATTCCCGACACGGGAAAGTTAGAAGAGCTATCTACAGATTTGCTCATCGCGCCTACGTCAGACGGACTTAACAGGTTGCTAAAAGTCAGCCGGTCGGCTTTGATAGCCGAGCAAAAAAAGGATGGCAGCCTAGAAAACATACGCTGCATTGTCAAGGAAGGTATCGCCAAGAAAAATGCTCGCTTTGTGGAAAGAGGTGGGGTCCTGTACCGGAAGTATCTAGACCGCAGGGGAGTGGAGTTCGATCAGCTGATCGTGCCTCAATGCTATCGTCAGGATCTGTTGCGCTTGTCGCATGGGGGTTCGTGGTCCGGACACCTAGGAGTTAAGAAAACTAAGGACCGTCTCTTGCAAGAGTACTATTGGCCAGGGTGTTTTCGGGACGCAGACCACTTTGTGAAGACATGCGACACCTGTCAGCGGGTGGGCAAGCCAGGGGACAAAACGAGGGCGCCGTTGAAGTTGGTACCTATCATTACGGAGCCTTTTAGACGGCTCGTTATTGATACAGTGGGACCTCTGCCGGTAACAGCCACGGGGTACCGACACATTTTGACTGTGATCTGCCCAGCGACAAAGTTCCCTGAAGCAGTGCCGCTTAAAGAACTCAGCTCAGTTGAGATAGTCAATGCACTACTGTCCATATTTGCGCGAGTTGGTTTTCCTGCAGAAATCCAGTCAGATCAGGGTACAGTGTTTACTAGCGCTTTGACGACAGCCTTTCTCGAAAGGTGCGGGGTAAGGCTGTTACACAGCTCAGTGCACCACCCCCAGTCGAATTCCGTTGAGAAGCTCCACTCCGTCATGAAGCGCGTGTTGAGAGCATTGTGTTTTGAACATCAAACTGACTGGGAGCTGTGTCTGCCTGGAGTGATGTTTGCGTTAAGGACCGCGCCGCATGCGGCTACGGGGTTTTCGCCAGCTGAGCTGGTGTACGGTCGCTCGCTGCGATCTCCGCTTCGCATGCTTCGAGAATCATGGGAAGGCAGGGGCGACGACCCAGTCGTGGTAGAGTACGTGCTTAAGCTCCTCGAACGCTTAAGAAGGGCACAGGAGTTGTCAGGTGAAGCAATGGCAAAGGCCCAGCAGAGGGCCAAGGTTTATTATGATCGGACAGCCAGGGCCCGTCGTTTTGAGGTGGGCGATGAGGTCATGATATTGCGCACATCGCTAAAGAACAAACTCGACGTGCAGTGGGAGGGCCCAGCACGGATTGTTCAAAAACTGTCGGACGTTAACTACGTGGTGAGTCTGCCAGGAAAGCGGAAAGCACAGCAAGTTTACCACTGTAATCTGCTCAAACCCTATAAGCAACGGGAAGCAGTGGTGTGCATGATGGTAAACGTTCCCGAAGAGCTTCCGGTCGAGCTTCCGGGACTAGGCTCAGTGACGAACGGGAAAGACACCGATCAAGTCATTAGTGACTTAATAAGTAAAGCATCGCTGTCGCCTGAGCAGAAAACCGAACTACACCAGCTCTTACAAGAGTTTCAAGGTCTGTTCTCTGAGAGGCCTGGTAGGACTTCTGTCCTTACTCATGACATAGAACTTACCTCCCCAGAGCCAGTACGATCCAAGGCGTACCGGGTGTCACCCCGCCAGAGCGATATTATGGAGGCTGAGGTAAAGAAAATGCTACAGCTCGGTGTTATTGAGGCGGTTGAGAGTGATTATACCTCCCCTTTGATTTTAGTTGAGGTACCGGGCAAGGAACCTCGTCCTTGCGTCGACTACCGCAGGCTTAATTCCATTACTAAGGATCAAATTTATCCGATCCCTAACATCGAGGAGCGCCTTGAGAGAGTGAGTAGCGCTCAGTTTATTTCCACCCTAGATCTTGTCAGGGGTTATTGGCAGGTTCCACTTACAGAAGAGGCTAGTAGGTATGCGGCGTTCATTTCACCAATGGGGACATTCCGTCCTAAAGTTTTGAGTTTTGGTTTGAAGAACGCGCCATACTGCTTTTCAAGCCTCATGGATAAAGTGTTGCGGGGACAGCAGGAATTCGCTTTACCGTATCTAGACGACGTAGCGATATTCTCCGCATCCTGGCCTGAGCATATGGCGCACTTGCGGGCAGTGCTAACCCGCCTGCGCGATGCGGGCTTGACAGTCAAGGCTCCCAAGTGCCAGTTAGCACAGGCCGAGGTTGTCTACCTCGGACACGTGATTGGTCGGGGTCGTCGCCGCCCCTCTGAAATAAAGGTGGCCGCTGTGCGAGACTTCCCGCAACCGCGCACGAAGACCGATATTCGGTCGTTCTTAGGTGTCGCCGGCTACTATCAGAGGTACATCCCCAGGTACTCTGATATCGCGGCTCCCCTAACGGATGCTCTAAGAAAGACAGAGCCGCAAACAGTCGTCTGGGATGAGACAAAGGAAAGAGCTTTTAGCGCCCTAAAGAGCGCCCTAACAAGCCAGCCTGTGTTACGATCGCCCGACTACACAAAAGGGTTCGTTGTTCAGTGTGATGCTAGTGAGCGAGGCATGGGCGTTGTACTGTGCCAACGGGAAAATGGAGAAGTAGAACACCCCGTCCTGTATGCTAGTCGTAAGCTGACGTGTCGTGAGCAGGCGTACAGCGCCACCGAGAAAGAGTGTGCGTGTATCGTGTGGGCCGTTCAGAAATTGTCATGTTACCTAGCTGGCTCGAGGTTTATCATTGAGACGGATCACTGCCCTCTCCAATGGCTGCAGACCATCTCTCCCAAAAATGGCCGCCTCCTGCGCTGGAGCCTCGCTTTGCAACAATATTCCTTTGAGGTGCGTTACAAAAAGGGGAGTCTCAACGGTAACGCCGATGGCTTAAGTCGAAGCCCCTAACGTGGGAATCAGCCTCAAAATTGCTTGTTACTGATGTTTTTCTTCCTGAGGCAGGATTTTTAACCTATTGCTTTTGTGTAGTGTTTCAAAGTGATGATGTGCTTTCTAGTGCAATTTTCCGATTTGTGGACGCGTTCTGAGTGCTGCTAAACTACTGTAAGGAACTAGGCAGCAGTATAAAAGGGGAAAGAGCCTGGCAGGGCTTAGTGAGGGTTGTGCCGTGCTTGCTGACTGAGCGGTTGACTTTCGGCGTAGTTCTAACGCTTGCCGGAAACGAGAACAAAAATGTCAACTCTCCCGAAGTCACTTTGCAGTGTCCTGTGTGCACCTGAACGTGAGAACGAGGCCTTCTCTGTGCGCTGCGCTCAAGAAACGCCAAAGGACGCCCGACTTCGGTTATGAGCATCATCGAGCGACATCCCTCCGGACAGCGGATGCAGTCCCCTGACCATCGGGATCTCCTTCCCCCGGCGGGGCGGTCTGTTACGTTTCGCCTACAACGCGCGGTAATGCCGGCGCGGATGCAACGGACGCCGGGGCTTCGTTCAAAGCGGCGGACATTTTGGCCCGTTCGACGCCGCCGCAACGCCTCCCCGCCAAGCGTGTCCAGGCGTGTTTCAGTGCCACGTGTCTTCGTGTGTGCGTGTGTGTGTGTGTGCCCACGCTTGTCAAAGCGCGGCAGCCGGGGAGCGGAGCTCCCCAAGTGAGGAGCCAGGAGGTCTGTCCATCGGCGGGTTGGCGATGCGTCATTACACTCGTCTCAACATGTCTCTCGGCTCGACCGTGCTCCGCCGTCGCGTGGGCTCATGCTCCGCCGTCGCGTGGGCTCATGCTCCGCCGTCGCGTGGGCTCATCCCGTGACCTTACTTCTGGCCCGCGACGCCGAGAGTATAAGAGCAGCTGCCCCCGGACGCCAGGAGAGAGGCTCCGATTTCTTCTGTTGAGTTACGTGCTCTCCCGTCTCTCCACTTCGGTCGACCTGACCGGCCGCTCTTTTGCTATGTTAGAATAAACAAGTTGTTCTGTTACCAGTCTTCTCATGCTTTGCCGGGACCTTCGGATGCTTCCAGTGCCCCAGGCCGCCAGGCCAACGCTACCCTTGGGGCTTGCGACCCATTTGCAATAACGGGCGTCAGCACCGAGTCCCCAACAGGGGTCGTTGCTTTGGGGAGACCGGTGAATCGCCTGGTGGTCGCTCATGTATCTGTTTGATTGCATACTGCTTCGTCATTGTTGTGGAACGGTACACAGTTTACCGGGGGGGGGGGGGGGGCGTTTTGCGGGTCGTGTGCATAGTGCAGAGGGCATATCGCAATGTCAAAAGGCGCAGTCGCGCGTGACGCCATAATTTTGTTAAAGCGGATAGATTTCGTCTGCTCTCTCGTCTGCACGCGTTTTCGTGATCGGCATGCTCGGACGATGCACTTTCATCGCTGACAGGGCGTGAACGCAAAAGGCGCGTCCGTTGGCTCGCGACGGAGTTTTCAAAGCGCGCCGCGTTTGTTGCCGAACGCCAGACGTGCGTGCTGTTCGCCTACATACACTGGCGCTGCACTAATCTGCTGCAACGCTCACTGCGACAAATCAGCGCCGTCGAAGCGCGTCATTCCTTTATCAATCAATCAATCAATCAATCAATCAATCAATCAATCAATCAATCAATCAATCAATCAATCAATCAATCAATCAACCTTTATATTTGACGAAATCAAATACAATATGAGTATAAGTGCACATTCGGAGGTCCCGAAGTAACAACTGTCGGGGGGACCTCCTAACAAGACGTGAAAAGGGGATAGTAGGATTGTGGCAAACGGTGAGTCACGTCATATATTACACATGCATCTTCATCAGAAATAAACGGTAAAAGAGAAAAAAATCTACTGAAAATATCACAAGTATAATCACACGGTTAAAAATAAAGAAATGTAATTGAAGAAATCTTAAAGGTAACTCGCAGAAATGCCAATAGCTTTCTCGAAACGTCCGGCTAAGTTCGCACACCGGGCCGTGCGCATCTGAGGGAAGAAACGAACGTACTGCGAGCGAGTACCTGCACTTTCCGGACGAGAACGGGCGTGTTCAGCCTGTGCGTCGTACAACCTTGCCGTTTTAATGCGACATCGTCAAGGGCCCAGTCACAGGCCCAGTTTCGCAAGAAATCCGATGTCGGCGTCGTGCGTCGCTTTGTGAAGAATCATTCCGAACCACAGCCACGCAGACCCTCCGCGTGGCGCAGAGAGGTTACTGAACTAATTGAATTAGTCAAAGTAGAATACGTCGGAGAAATGGTAAAGTATGGCACAAACAGAACCTACAGACATGATAACGTCGGTGTTTAATTTGAATGTACCGGCAAAACATAATTCTGTTACGCGGAAAGTAATACGCACACAACCCTTACCCGAGGGGCGTGGCCCGCTCGGTTCCTTGCAATAGCACCTTCGCTCTCGCCTGCGGTAGCCGGGAAGCGTGACAAGCAGTCAGTGAGTGGTCTTTGAAATCTATCGCGTTGCACTCTTACAGGCGAAGATTAAGCGTCCTCCAAATCTTTCGTGTGTGTAATGCTGGGCAAATATCTCGTTTTCTATAAGTTCTGCAGGTAATGAGCATGGTTCAAATAAAAGGAATGAGCCAGGAATGAAGTTCTTGAAGAAAACTTCTCGGAATACTTATTTCTACTATATTTGAAAGCAAGCGTTTTTCAAATTCATGTAGATAATTGTGAGAAGCTTTGGAGGTCCAGTAAGGTAGCAAGCACGAAGGGCTACCTCAGATGGTTGGCTCCATTTGCAGTGTGGTGACGGTATGCACCGTTGTATTTGCTGTCTCAGAAAACTGAATGCTACCGACAGCAGTTAGCGTAATCTTGTTTTAAATAACATATTGTCCCGTGGTAGTGACCGTAAAGAACGCAGTAGAAATACTGTGAAAAACGAAAATATCTTTTGTCGGGCGAACCTGTGCCCACAAAAACGGGCTACGCTCAAACAACAGCGATGAACACAGTCGGCGATCGTCGAAATCTGATCAGCGGGTCAAGCGCGTCGGCTTTTAAACATGAACCATCGAACGTTCCAGAGTAATCGCTGGTGCCTACGTGTCTTCTAGAAAGTATCTGCACCATTCGCGTCGCGCATGCATGCAATCGGATTACACAAGGTTCGGCGACAACAGTCGGCGGATAGAAGCATCGATAACATTCTAGAAACTTCCGATACATGTAGGCGCGTCCTGCGCTGAGCGATGACATTTCTTAGACGGTAAAAGCGCTCACCGGTAAAAGATAAACGAGTTCAGGTGTCAATATGTCATATTTATCAAAAGTGCCAAAACGGGATAACATTCAAGTAATAAAAACAAAATAAAATGAAGCTCGAGGTATGCCAATGTACGCCTCTGCATTCGAAACAGATGTCGCAGTTCTGTAAAGAACATCTGTAACAGCATCTAAAGTGGTCAATGATATATGTTTTGCAGAATACGTGGTACTGGTACAGTCTCGGCGAGAGCTTTCTTCTCAGAAATTAGTGGCTTAATTCAGAGCGCTCGATAACGTATCAATTTCTTCCGCTTAGATGTCTGAATAGGTACACCCTACAGAAAATCGCTGTTGTCTTCCGACAGTGCTGCTCTTAGGCAGCCTCGTAACCGAGCGAACGAACACAGCGAAGGATTAGAGCGAACGCAGAGCACAGCGGAAGACGAAAAACGGTTACAAGGAAGAGAGCGCGAGGAGGAACGCGGACGAGGAGGTTATGGCGAAAGGATGAGACGAAAAGCGTAGTGCAACGGAAGAAGGACTTTGCGGCGACGATGGCTACGAGATGGCGCTAGAGAGGTGCGCGTCGTCGATATCTATCCAGCGGTCGGTTTAGGCTCAACTGGCTTCTTTGAAGCCCTTGGGTTCAGCGATAGCAGGGGGAAGGTAAACATGTTCGTTATAGAAATTAGTAAGAGGCGATTGGAAGTTTGGTGGCAGAAAAGTATGCGAGATCACAGACAACGGAGTCGTACAAAAACAAAGTCCCAATGGGGAACCAGCGCTGGAGTTTTCACGACGCCTGCAGCGCCACCCTGGCGGTCAGAACGTGCACAATGCAGCCGCTCCCGCGGAGGAAAATTGCTGCTGGTAGCGGCGTTGCGTGCGCTGAAAGTCGAAGGAAAACAAAAGGACGTCGATGGTTCTGTTGCGTATACAAGTGTCACAACTACGTCGGAATGAGGGAGGATGTATCCTTCTGCGTCTTTCCATCTAAACCTTACGAACAAGAACGGAGGCGGCGTTGGATCCAAGCAGTCAGGCGAGCAGAGCAAGTTCCCGTCTTGTCGCCCTGTCAAGCGGTGTCGGGCTGGTTTCTAAATCGAATTTCGCGTGTGTGCTTGATTTATTCGATAGTGAAGACGGTCAGCCGTGGCAGCCAGCACCAAACAGCAGAATCTGCAGTCGGCATTTCGTCGGAAACAAAATGAGCAATAGCGTGCACCATCCGGCATGTGTACCAACCATTTTTCCTTCGCAATACCACCGCCAAGCTCCTTCCAATGCCACCACACCAAGCGAACGATACGAAAGGTAAATAGTTTCCATTCATTGCCAAGAATTATGTGGCAGGGAAGCTGCCTTGTAATACGAGTTGTGTGCGCATACTGCCGGCGCGCGCGCGACTAAGCCGCCTATGTGTTTTTAAAAATGCGCATGCGGATGAGGACTCGGCGCTGAGGTGCATCCGGTAAATTTATGTAATTAATGCTAAATGTAGCCAGGGTTGTTACGGATCAAGCAGCGGAGCACTCAAACCTTTGCTTGCCCGAGTCACCTGATGCGATAAAGCTTTCTTCTCCATTGACTGCTGTGGCGAAGTAACAACAGAATTTCTTATGTCTAGCCAGAGAAGTAAGGAATGTGTTCAGGCCAACTAATACTTCCGAAACCATAGCGCAGCAAGACCGGCGCCGTAGCTACTAGATTTGGGAGGCAGGCTGCCACACAAGCGTGGGAACGGTACACGGCGCAACCGTTAAATAAACGCACGTGCTCGCCGCGACACACTGTGAAAAATATATAAAGCTTAAAAAGCTTCTTTCGTCATTTCTTCACTTGATGGCGTTAGCTTCTTTACGAAAACTGTCCACTTGAAGCGGCGCGAAAACGGAAACATTCGAACCGTATGTGCGAACTATGAAACGGCCGCGGAAGTGTCGTCGGGTCGAGCGGCTGGAATATGCCGCGTTTCGTCGCCAGGGCGGCGTGCAACGCACTCTTTTCGACGCGCCGCCTATCCAGCGCTGGTTTCGCATAGCAGTTAAGAAAGCTTAATGCTGGTAATTCCGTCTTATTTTTATTTTTCTCTCTTTCTTCAATGTAGATAGGACATTAGGCAAAATAATACCTAAAGCCTAGTGGCGCAAACCATCGCACCGTTTCAAAGGGGATGCTCATAGCATCCGTCCGTCCGTCCGTCCGTTCGTCCACCCATCCATTCATCCATCCATCGTGCGTATGGAAACAAAGCGCTACATGAGCGGAGGTCTGTCGGCGGCGGCTGTTGTGAATCGCGCCCACGCGTCACCCACACGTCGCCTCTCGCGATTTGCGAGGCAATCGCGAGTTTTCACGTGGAGACGTACGGTGTCATAAGGCGCCGATGCAAAAGCCACTCGCTATCGCACGTTCGTCGACGACCACCAACCACTTTCTTTTGGATTGAGACATTGCTAACAAGCGCAAAAAAAAAGGTCATTCCGCCCTGCGAAGGTGGGTGACAAGCGGAGCTGTAAACATCGTGGTAAAAAAAACTTGTAGTACATACTTTGTTGGCATCGCTCATTGTCACTTAGTAACGACGGTCGCAATGGCTCTGAGGACGTCGACGGTGAAAGGGGGAGCTGCTCTCACCCCGATCACCCATACTCTCTGACGGGTGCAGATAAAGTGCTTTCTCTCTCTCTCCCAAGGTGCCGCTGATGGTCGACGCTTGCGGGTTCTGATCAACCAACTGTGGCGCGGGGTTTAGGGGAAAGGTTCGGTGGGGTGATCCGCAGGTCCAGTAGCATGCGGGATGTGTTCGGGTGATCGCCACAGTGTCAACACAGTTGGGGAGCTTTTGCGGCGCCCGAATGTATAGACGCTGCTGCGGTCGGTGGTGGCGCTGTGTCGCGTTGATCCGCAACCTGGGGCCGATGGAGTCCGCTGTGCCTCTTTCGTCGAGTTTACCAAGTCGGTCTGAACTATTGTAGTGACCTCAAGTCGCAAATGGCCGCTTTTGGCCGAAAAGCGACTGTTTCAACGCTACAGCGTTGAAACCCGTGTTGCCCGTGTTGCAGGAAATCCTGTGTCCTGCGCCTAACATCTTATCGACAGAAAGTTTTTTTTCGAACCACCCACACCTAAGCCCTCCATGTGACGCAAGAAATTGACTGAACTAAATGAATTTGTCAAGCTAATATACGCGAAAAAAACCCGTAAAATACGACTCACACAACCTACAGACGTGACAGCTCTCGGACTGCAATTTGACTATATGAGGAAACATAATTCTGATACGCGAAAATTCAAAGAAACCCCTTCACAAATGCAGACCGTCCGCGGCGTTTGCGGCCCACACCAAGAGGCTGCGTTCATACGAGAAATCCCGCCTTCGTGCATAGCGTTCGCGGCCAGCGTTTCACGGTAAACATTACGGTCACATGCACTCCAGTTTTGCAGAATCAAGCGTATTTCCTTTCTTTAGATCGCTATCATCATCTCCAGTTGCCGGGAAGCGTGAGGAGCAGTCGGGGGATCTTGGAATGCTATCGCGTTCCGCTCTTCAAGGCAGGCGACGCTTAAATGTCCTCCAATTTTTTGGGGGCCATTCGCTCGAGGGGCTGCTCGGTTTTCTAGTAGTGGGGGAGGGGGACTACGAAATTCCGCAGTCCCCCACTACGGCGTGCCTCATAATCAGATCGGGGTTTGAAGACGTATAAAAAAGAATGCATATTTGTCCTTTATGTTTTTATAGCTTGTGTCACAATGAGTAAAGCTGAGACTGGTTTTGGTGAAGTAAATCATTTTAGGGTTCTTAGCGAACCTTAAAGCTGAGTGAGCTCACTCGCTTTACGAGTCTGGTCTATATATCTCGTCTAAGCACGGCCTGCCGCCGTCGCCGTTCGCCCAGATCCGTTTTCGGGGCGGCCGACCGACCGACCGACCGACCGACCGACCGACCCAACGACGATACGTCTGGGCGGCCTGCTCTTCTGCCCTGCCGCTGCCGCTGATCAGAAAACGAGCAAGAACCGAATACGCGAGCTAGGACGGGGGCAGGGAGTGGGGAGGGGAAGGGGCTTGCGAGTCTGCGAGGAGTGAACCGTTGTCTTTGCTACAGTGCGCATGGCCGGTCGCACACGCGACTACGTTGGCCTGTCTGGGCAACTGGCCGCTTTCGGAGCAGGTAACACTGGAGTGCCGGCCAAACCGGGTCGTGAAGCCAGCAGTCAGTCAAGGTGCCAACGAGCTTCTTACGTTCGAGTTGGCCGTTAAACCTGGTTAAACTTCTTGGCATGCCCCCCCCCCCCCCCCCCCCTCCCCCGTTTTTGTTTCTGTCGTTTGCTTTATTTCTTCGCCATTGTTTCCGTCTTTCTTCCCTCCCGCAATGTAACGTACGACCGGTATCTTCCGGTTAACCTCTTTGCCTGTCTGATCTCTGTTTCGTTCTCTGAGTGAGCTCTGTCTGTGATTGACTTCATGGGGTTGGAAGCTTATGAGGGAACTAACAAAAATGAGCACGACCTAACAACTTTCCGTAGGAAAGCAAAGTTTCTTTTCCGAACCGAAACTGCCCTTGCGATTGTTCGATCGCGAAGGCCTGCGGCCGCATCCGTGCTGCAGCAGCGTCTAACCATAGAGAAAGAAACTGTCTAGCTGTCAACCATAGAATAAAGAACCAACTTTGTGTCAACTCCCGGCTGATTGATCGTCAGCGCGTACGCACATGTCACGCGCGTCTCGCTCGCGTGCGTCGCGGGTTGTGCCGGGATTTGTGTGCGCTTCGAAAAGAAGACAGTGAAAGAGAGAGAGAGAGAGAGAGAGAGAGAGAGGGAGAGGGAGAGAGAGAGACTCGCGACGCGCAGTTCGTTCACACGTGGAGCTTGCTGGCAGTTTAGCTGGCAGTTCTTTGCACCGCACTCGCTTCTCGGCGCGGTCGAAGCTTTGCGGCGCGTCAATGTTTAGACGCTCCTGCCGGTCGGTGGTGGAGCTTGCTGGCAGTTCTTTGCACCGCCCTCGCTTCTCCGCACGGGGTCGAAGCACTTGGCCCCGCGCATTAATTACGCCGTCGTACGGCGCCTTGTGCATTGTGTTTGCGCTGTGGCGTTTGCACATACGGCCTTTCGTTCTTCCAACTCTGACCCCCGCAGGCTGTTGTAGTCTGGCTCACTTCTCGGTTGTCGAATGTGCCTAGGCGGCGGTCGCGCATCGGTGGCTGCCACCGAAGCGGCTGCAACAAACGCTCGCGAATTAGGGAGAATGGAGGCCGCGCCTTTTTCTCGCGAGAGCAGCGGTAACGCGTCCTCCGATGGACTCGGCGCAGCACTACTCGGCGTCGTCACCGCCGCAGCTGACTGCGTGGGACGGGTTCCTCCCTGTGCGTCAGTTTACGCACCTGTGAGTACACAGATCGTTGCTGCACGCACGGCGTACACACGCGTGGGTCCTCGATGGAGGGTGTGGCGGTGATTTATTCCGCAGAGCATGCGCAGATAGCACTTTCGTGTTTTTCTCCCTCCGTCCTTTTTTTTTCTTCAAAGTGTGACCTTTTTTCTGATGATTTCCAATGTTTGTGCTTTCTTTCTCGTTCTTCGCGTCCCGCACTTTCTTTTTACGGCCAACTTTTGTCTCTTTGTTCTTTAATTCTGGTGTATTACGCATCGAAACTACGATCTGACCATGACGCACGCCATAGTGGGAGACTCCGGATTAATTTTGACCAACAACCAAACGATCGTCCGTCTGACCAAGAAGGAGGACAATGCCATTAGACCCATCAAGAGAGTCACCAACCGATAGCAAGGCCTACGCGAAGACAACGTCGTCCGGTTGGTGCACGCCTTCGTTCTCTGTCACCTTGCTTACGTCGCTGCGATGCACGAATGGCAGTGGGTGGAGAGGGACAAACTCAACGCACACCTGAGAGAGGTGATTAAGAGAGCCCTGGGATTAGTCTTATATATCAAGACCAAAAGGCTGATGCGGTTGGGCATGCACAACACTCTCTACAAGATATTGCGGAGGCGCAAGAGAGAGCTCAATACATCAGACTCTCCACCACTCAGTCCGGAAGACACGTCGTGAAGGGGGTAGGCATCTCGCCCGCCACGGTTGAAGATACGTACTGTGAGATGCAGCGGAAGCTGAGGAACTGCATCACAGTCATGCCCATTCCGAGGACCGTACACCCAGTACACAACGTTGGCGGAAGGCGTGCTAGAGCCAAAGCCCTGCTCGAGAAAGCCAGGGAACGAGTAGAGGAAAGCACTTTCGTCGACGCGGCGTTCGAACCCAGCAGACGAACGTTCACCGGGGTCTGCCTGGATGGTATAGGAAACGTCACGAATTCCGCGTCTCTGTATATACAACGAATCCAGAGACGGCCGAACAGGCAGCCATCGCCTTGGCACTCCTGGATGGCAAGAGAACCAGAATACACAGTGACTTGAGGGCGGCTGTGAGAGTCTTTGCCAAGGGCACCGTTTCCAGACAGGCCCTGACGATCCTCCGCAGCGAGGACGTTAACCCGCACACGATCATTTGGTTTCCCGCACACACGGGAGAAATTGACAGAGCCTCAACTAATCTCAACGAGTCGGCTCACGACGCTGCGCGAAGGCTTACAGACCTCGTGGCGCTAGGACAGCCAGGCTTGGAGGTTACGCAGGGACCATCTCTCTCAAACAACGAACTCAAGGAACACTCTTACTTGGCGCGCAGGTCACATCCGCCTCCGCACATAAAGATAAACAGACCCCAAGCTCTCAACCCGAGGCTCTTGCAGACGGGAACCTATCCCAATCCCCTATTAATGAGCAAAATATTTCCCGAAGCCTTGGCTTCGTACACTTGCCCTCGATGCAGTAGCGTGGCGGACTTAGAACATGTGCTCTGGCGGTGCTCCCGTTACGCAACGACGAGGACAACACCAAAAAGCGTTGGGACGTGGCTCTCCGTAGCCCCGAACTAGAAGAACAGACACGGGCAGTCCATCGGGCCCGCGATGCGGCCGAGAGGCTGTAGGCCTTCCGGTCCCGACGTGGAAGCGGCCCGCTTCGGCCTAGGAATCTAGCGCGACCTGAACGACCTGAATAAAGTTTTTCATACCGTACCACACCTGGGCTTCTTCGACGCGTGCGCCTAAATCTTGCATTTTGCGCTCCCCCGTCGATATGCAACCGCCGGGATCGAAACCGCGACCTCGAGTTCTGCAGCGCTACGCCGTAGCCGCCAAGATACACACCGCGCCGGGGACGCCCAACTTTTCAAGCCATGAATCTCATATGACAAATCGCTCACGTTTCCCTCGTTCTACGCTACGTCTGCATTTTCCTTCTTTTTTTTTTTTTTGCACCGCGATATCTGTTATTTTTACACAGCGATAGCTGGCTGTTTCGACGCCTGCTGGAGACCGTCGCGGGACCTCCAGAGTGCCTTGGCAGAACTTTTGCGAATTAATAAAGTTGCGCTACCTCGCAAGGAGTCGAACTGGGGAACCGCAAGATTTGCGGCCGAAGATCTTACCTAGCAGCGAATTGAACGACAGTGCAGCGAACACTATTCTGCTCCTCGACAATAAGGTTCGCATCCTCTGTACCAGTCATTATTAACTATTCAGTAGTAACCAGTCACTAACATACCAGTCAGTAACAAGAACTGACTTAGAAGCTATTGTGTTGACTCGTGAGATGTCTTTGCCTCTGAGAAGGATATGCAGGAAGGTTCGCGCGACAATGGGATGTCGTATGCGATGGGATATATATGCACCTGTGAAGAAATGATCGAGCACGTGTTGTGTTTTTTTGTAATCTCTACGACATCGAACGTGACGTTCTTCGCATTGTGTCAAACCGATTTCACAGCAGTCTATTTTCAGAGACTAAGATTCTCGGATCACAGCTCCACGCGCGGCAGGCATACAAAGCGGCGCGGGCATTTTTACGATTCGTGAAATCGACTGGTCTCAGTGACCGATTGTATAGGCGCGATGTGATGGTCAACCCGCATGTGTTTACACTGAGAGTGCCTTCTTCCCTGCCTGTCCTTTCTTTCTTTCTTTTCATCCCTTAAACCCCTTCCCCCGCGTAGGATAGCAAACCGGACGTGCGTACCGTTGACTTCCCTACCTTTCCTTCCGTCTTTTCCTCCTCCTCCTCCTCCTCCTCATACAGAGCGTGTTTTAACGAGCACTTCCAAATGGTTTTTTTTAATTGCTTGTGACAGGTAAGACGGTTCTGGTCCATGAGCTCTTCTACTCGAAGAGGCGATTATTACTTCCTAAAAAAAAAAAAAAAAACTGAAATGTACAATATACGAATTAACCAACATTCGCTCATTAAGTTTTTGACTAATTGCCTTGTGGCACGTATCGCAATTAACAAATTCTAGCGAGTGAAACTGCAAGGCATATCCACTTGAAAAGAATTGTGTGGATGGCACCATTCACGAGATGTGCGCCGTTAAACTTGCGGTAAAAATGCACTGTAACTGTAAAGCACAAAAGTAACTGGAATACCAATGCATTTCTCCGTGAAGTTCGGGAATGGATAACTCGAAACTGGTGTCATCCTGAGGAATTTGTTTCAAGTGGATCCGCCTTGCGAACTTCCCCGGCTGGAATTCGTAAATTGCAAATATGTGCCATAAGGTAATCGGTTAACAACTTAATTAGTAAATTTTTGCTCATTATTCGATTATGCATTTCAATTTCTTGTGCGAGTGATGTCTGCCTGTTCGAGTAGACCACCTCACGGACTAGAATTGTGCCATCTGCCACAGGTAAATAAAAAAAAAACGCTTGAAAGTGTTCGCTGAAGCACCCAGTACTATACAGTCCATGTCACAAGTTCCGTATGGGCGCTCCTAGGCAAGTAACGTAATCACGTGGAACCGCGCTCTGTGGTATTCCGTGCTCTGGCTTAATCGATCGCTTTGTGATGTATATAGTAAAGCTTTTGCGTCACTCGACTTTGACTGCGACGAGTGGCTGGAACGAGACCTGCGGGGGTATTCTGTAAGAGTGCACCTAGTGGACTGTCCATTTCGGCCGCTGCTGAGTGGCTAGGGCCGCTCGTCTCCTCCTCTCTCGTACAGCTGCATCCAATCAGCAGCGGCTGAAATGGCCAGTCCACTAAGTGGACTCTTACAGAATACCCCCCTGCTTCAGCGGCGCATATCCCGTTAATTAACTCCGTCGCAATGCGACCTTCAAAACAACTCGGCACTAAAGGCACACGCCGTGTGCCTTTCGTCCGCGGCCAGACTTGCGCGACCCTGCAAAATGGGGAACACATATTTCCAGACAAGCTTCCGGTTGACGCTGTAGAAGCCGCTTCAATTACGCCCGCGGCGGCCGCGTTCACACGGGAGCGGAACGCGAAACACGCTCGCGTCACGGTTCGTTGGGCCGCGCGTTAAAAGAACCCCTGGCGGTCAAAACGAATCCAACAAGCTCCACTGTGCAGTATTGTATACCCACCATGCAGTGTCTTTATGGTCGCCACATCGCCGGTCCTGTGTTTAACGAACGGACTGATCAGTCCGGAGGCACGGCCTCCTCCGTGCGAGGGTCACCGTAGGATCAGCGCGTGTTATGCGTTCCTATGAATGATCGGGCTGCGCCCCGTCGCCGTTGCGTGTGACAAGACAACGGTGATGTCGAAACTCGTGTTTGTCGAACGGTCGTGTCCCCGTTGCAGAGCGAAAAAAAAAGAAAATCTTCGACTTAAAGAGATCTTCGGCGTCAAGGAGGTTCCAGACGCTCCAGACATTCATCAATTCAGTAACGTAGACCTTGTTCAGAAATGCGTTCTTTTAACTTGAAGCCCACGCTTGACTCGAGTTAAACGACGCCTGTCGTGAACGTGCCGAAAGGAAACCCAACGAGCGCCCCTGGGCACGTTCACGCCAGGCGTCATTTGGGTCGAGTCAAGCGATGGGCTTCGAGTTAAGAATCCGTTTGTGAACGCGCGGTGAAATAATCCGTTACATCAGTGCCGTTTGACCGACCCATTTCGGGGCGCTGCATCGAAGGGACGAGAGGGCCGGCGCGGCTTCGATCGCGAGACACGGGCTTGCGTCCTGTTTCGATATGCGCTTTGTGCGTCGCTCTTGTTGAGCCGTCTCGCGCGCAATGTAGTGTACCTCCTTGCGCTATGTACGCTTCTGAGTGACGGCTCACCTGAACGAGATATACCTATCAAATATTTCCAGAAAGGAACGTGCTCGAGAGGAGCGATGACCGGCTCGCCTCGCAAAACTGTAGATCCGCCCGAAGCCCAACATCCTCCTCCTCCTCTTCCTCCTCCTTCTGCTAAGAGGTGTTTCTGTAGTAGAACGACCCCTACGCATACTCCGCAGTCTCAGTCAATTTAGTTTGCACGGTGTCGATGACCTCAAAGCGCCTGTTTCGATGTCATCACGCCGCTGCCGCCGTCGTCGACGTCGTGCCATCAATTGTCATCCCTGCTGGCTCTTTGCCACATTTTTGTACAATTAGGCGATACCGGGCATATTGACACGTGGACTTGTTTGTCTTTCTCGGGTGAGTGCTTTTCACCGTCTAACAAATGTTGTCGGTCAAGGCGGGACGCGCTTGCACGAATTGGGAAAACCGCCGTTGGTTGCTCAGTGGCTATGGTGTTAGGCTGCTGAGCACAAGGTCGCGGGATCGAATCCCGGCCACGGCTGCCGCATTTCGATGGGGGCAAAATGCGAAAACACCCGTGTACTTAGATTTGGGTGCACTTTAAAGAACGCCAGGTGGTCGAAATTTCCGGAGTCCTCCACTACGGCGTGCCTCATAATCAGAAAGTGGTTTTGGCACGTAAAACCCCATAATTTAATTTTTTTTATGTATCGGGAAGTTTCTGGAATGTTTTCGGTTGTTCTATCCGCTGTCTATTGTCGCCGAACCTTGTGTAGTCTGATTACATGTACGCGCGACGCGAATGGTGTAGAACTTTCTGGAAGACACGCGGGCACCAGTGATTACTTTGGCACGTTCGATGGCACGTGCATAAAATGCGACGCGCTTGACCGCGGTAGAGCAGATTTCGACGATCGCCGACTCTGTTCGCCGCTATCGTTGTGCTTTGAGTGTAGCATGTTCTTGTGGGCACTAGGTTCGCCCAATAAAACGCTAGTTTCGTCAGCCGCCGTTCGTTATTTACTCACCGTCACTACTACGTGACAATGTAGTGCAAACAAACCACCGGATATATAGTGGGAAACAAAGCGGCTCTTTCCGAATATTTGGGACATGCTGAAAGTATGCTCCACATATTCGGCGCTCTCAAACTCGGCGGTTTCATACTGGTGTGCGTGTGCGTGCGCGCGCGCGTTTGTGTGCGTGTGTGTGTGTGTGTGTGCGTGCGTGCGTGTGTGTGTGCGTGTGCGTGTGTGTGTGCGTGTGCGTGCGCGCGTGTGTGTGTGTGTGTGTGTGTGTGTGTGTGTGTGTGTGTGTGTGTGTGTGTGTGTGTGTGTGTGTGTGTGTGTGTGTGTGTGTGTGTGTGGACCTCGCGCTCAAAAATAAAGTCCTAGTAGACCATTCTTTCGCCGACCATTCTAGATAGGGTTGTTGGTGGCGGGTGCCAAAAAAATAAAAAAGTCCACTCGCCAAGAATAAAAGAAGAATAAAGAACACGAAGTTTCGGGCCCCGTACGGGTCCCTTGGTCACAACGAAGATATATAAGCAGATAGATAAGCGCGGCTATTTATGGGTGAGGTGGCGCAGCGTACGAGTGTATATCTCGGGAAGATAACCCCGTGTCCCGTTTGTCGTGCGTCTATATAGTTGATTGTATGTAGTATGATTCTAAAAGCAGACGGGCAGATAAGTGTTTCTCTTTTGCGATGATGGCTGCCGAGTCGCAGACAGTGCTGTGTCCGGTTAGTTCGCAATGTTCCGCCAGGGCGTTCGCGGCTGTGTGGCTCTTGGCGACGTCATTCACGCGTTGGTTCAAGCGCCGTTTAAAATTTCCGCTCTCGCCGATGTGGGACACGTCACACTCCTTGCATGTTATCTTGTAGATCACTGCCCGATAGTCCGCGTGCTTCAAGGGGTCGCTTGCGCCTACCAGCTGTTGGCCAGGTTTTCGGGAAGGCACGTGGACGATTTGCACACCGTATATGGTATAGTATGATGAACTTTATTATTGTCCTGAAGATCAACCCTTAGGTTGACGCAGGCGGCTCCCACGTCGAGACAGTAATGTTTAACCTTACCGCCGTATCGTAGGCCTTCTGGACGGCCTGTACTTGATCGAAAAGCCGTATAGCCATTAAACATTTCTTGCAAGCGCTTCGCTTGTACCCACCGTGCAAGGTATACCGCCGCGTGCTTCGCCGTTTCTTTCGCCGTTTCACGGCGAGGCTTCGCTGATTCGCGCCCCTGCGTTCTGAGCAGTTGTCGAGGGTAACCGTCGTTTAACAGGTCCCCTTCTCACAACCTGCGGCTCTTGCCCTATACGTTTCGTGGAGCTGGAGCAGACGCGAATTGCACGGAAAAGAAGAGTGCTGCTGTGACGGATCGCTTTTTGCCCAATTGGGCGCGCCGATGTCAAAGTTCAGGTATACTTTCCCGTCCGCGTTGGCTTTCTGTACGCGCCAGTCCTTAAAGCCGCTTGAAAAGTCATCTCGACGAGGACATCCAGGAAGGGAATGTTGCGCCCATTGGTTTCCTCTTCAGCGGTGAACTGCACACTCGGCTTTGAAGGAATTTAGGAGCTCGAGGAAACGTGTTGCGTGTCGGAGACGGGTAACGCAGAAGCAGTCGTCCATGTATCTTATAAAGAGCTTTGGTCGCGTCCCGAATGAAGACAATAGGCGGCACTTTCCAGATCCTCCAGAGCAATATGATGGCGCAAACGGCGGGACACAGAAGCTCCCATCGTCGCGCCGAATACCTGCTCGTAATACTCCTTGTTAAAGACGAAGTACGGATTCTCGAGGCAGGATTTCAGAAAGCGGCAAACGTCGTGGGTTTCGAACGGCGTACGTTCGGGCAAAATAACAGTCAGCGTCGAGAAGTTTCCTGCGGCCCTCGACAGCATAGTCAATAGGCACGCACGTAAACATTGACTTTACGTCAAAAGAGATCGCGACTTCGTCGTCGTCAACGCAGGCGCTTCTCATTTGCTCAATGAAATGAACGGAGTCTTTGACGAGAGCGGGCGTGAGTCCTGCAAGCGGCTTAAGAATACGGTGCAAGTAGCCGATTTTCGTCGAACACTTGGCTATGGCCATAGGTAGGGTTGTTAAACCTCTCGTCGCGGGGGGTCTATTTCTGGAAACAGAGGCTTCCGGATCTACAAGCTGCGTCGATCGCAGTACTTTGACACCTAGATATACGATCACACTTCCGTAAGCGCCGGGTGAACAAACCCTCGCGGACAGCCTTTCGAACGCCTCGACAAAAACCGTCATAAATGCGCGCTTTTCTTTTTCACTAAACTTTCCTTGTCTCTTCTCCCACTTTGTGTGTCTTTTAATGTTTCCGACCGTTTATGCGACCTCGACGGGGACCTTGACACGTGTCTATATATATGTATAAAGAAAATACATTTACGATGGTTGGTTCCGAACCTGGTTCCCCCCCAGCACATAAGCCTTATCATATGTACGCACACATGTATACGGCACATATACGCACTATCCATAAAGTCACGGACTACAATTTTTTTCTTTATTGTTGTTGCTGTTTATGCCGCAAGTAGGATTGGCGGAACGTGATATACTAAATGTTGGAATGTGAAACATCGACCCAGTGTGGTTACACAAACGTTAGGCCGTTTCCATCTCGCGTGTTGTTGACGTATAATCTCTCTCTCTCTCTCTCTCTCTCTCTCTCTCTCTCTCTCTCTCTCTCTCTCTCTCTCATTTTGACATGTCTTGCCGGGGTGGCACAAAAACCATGGCGTTCTGTTGCTGCGCACAAGGTTGCGGGTGCGATTCCCAACCTCTGCGGTCTCATATCGATAAGATGCAAGAACGAACAAAAAGAAAACGTTCGTGTACTTAGATTGATGTGCAGTAATATGTACGTATATCCATGCGCTATCTAAGTGCAGTTTATTTATTTATTTGTTTATTTATTTATTGGTACTGTAATCTTCATTGCAGTGCCAAAGGTTCACTTGGATTAGTTAATGTGCACAGTAAAAATTAATTCGGAGCGCACCGCTGTGACGGCTCTCGAATCCCGCCAGCATTGCTTTAGGTCGGCAAAAAAAAAAAAAAAAAACATGAATCGACACCAAGCGAGAGACGTGCACTAGTAGGCTTTCGTGTAGGGCGAGGGAATCGCCCCTACAGGGCGTAAAGCCTATTCACGCGTATTTATGCTGGCGGCCTTTGCATGCTGGTACAGGTGGTATATACGTACGGGGATCTTTCTCTCCGCCGATTCGCGCGATAATACCGTTAACGCAGGACTATAGTTTCGTCGCCGCCAGTGAAGTTTCGCACGTCCCGCATAGTGCGCTTCACGTTGCACTGCCCGACGCGGCGCGGCACGACAACGACACGATGACAACGGAGATGGCGACGGCGAGTAAGCTTGACGACGGCAGGACTATGTACTATATACGACAGTACGAGGACGGTACGTGGCAAGGCGACTGCGATGGCGCGACGAAGACGAAACGACGATAGGCGGGCGACGAAGCTCGGCGATCGACGTCGCCCGACACGGCGAACGCCGCGTCACTAAGACAAATGGCACGACGACGAAGATGCCACGATGACGACGACGGCACGATGACCGCATGCGATGGCGTTTCTGCGACGACTGTGATGGGACGCGGGACACTCCGGAAGCATTTCAAATCTCTATACGTAGGGGCCCCCTTTCGAGATGAGAACGCTTCACGAAAAGGCCGCGGGCACCGGGATGCGAGGGGGACAGCACTGTCGAATAAAAAGAAAATGAAAACGGTGGGTTCCCGGCAGCACTGGGATTCAACTACGAGTACGTAGCTCCCGATCGAGGTGGGCGCTCGCCAAATTTCGCCGCCGTTTTGCGGTTATGCGGCGGTTACGTGCAGCGGCGCGTCCAGCGGTTGTGGTATATCACTCCACAACCGAGGCATGCGCAGGTGTCAGCCCGTTAACGCACCCGCAGAGCGTCCCGGCGAAGGATTCCCGCACAACGCAACCCGTCTCTGCCGCATGTTGCGCGTTTCATCGTAACGTCATGCTCGCGAACCCGGAAAGCGACAGCGCATGCGTGCGACTGTCGAGAGTAAAACAGCTGTGCTGGCCCCGCAGCTGAGACGCGCACTGTCCAGCGTGTGTGTACGTATATACTTATACTTATAAATATCCTTTGGAGAAAGAGAAGGCGAGGGGATGGGGGCGGGGAATCCGCGAGTCAGCAGCAACGCGTGTGGGCCTCGAAAAAAAAAAGAAGGAAAAGGAAACCTGCGGGCCACATACATCGCGGAGTTCGCACACGCGCACACGCGAGACAATCAGCTCAGGTATGTCGCGCTGCAATCGAACATCGCCGCCGCCGCAACATACTAGCACCACTATACGTCAAAAAAATAAAGAAAAGATGCGCGCTGACTCTCGTTAGCGACAGTTGTGCACGCATGTGGACTGAGCAGACGACGTTGTTGTATAGCGCGCAGTTTTGCGTCGACGGTTTCCACGGACAGACGCCAAGAGCCTACGCATCGCAGCGCTAACGGGTATACTATAGAGAGACGTGCGTGTGTGTGGAGGAGCGGGACCGCTCGGATGCGCGTTCGTGCCCGCTGCAAGTGTCTACGCGATGGATACGTACGGCGGAAGAGTGGTACGTCGACGAGTTTCGTTGTTAGTTTCTGTGAATGGGCTCGCGTTCGATGGCGTGTATTATTTTTCATTGGTATCTTTTTTTTTTATTCGTGCGTACAAAATGCATGGTGGCTGTTTGCTTTCTCCTTTTCTTGGTTTTTATTTGAAGATGCTTTATTTCATCGTTCTCTGTTTTATGAATTTGCGTCCCGGTGAAATCTTGTCATTTTCTCTCTATGTTTTTCTCATTGACGTGCCTATAACGTAATTTATATTAGGAGATAGAGGTCGTGAGTTCCATAACCTTCATACCCGAAAACACGACGTCACGTTATGGACTGCGTAACCGTGATCACGGTGTGGCATTATCGGAAGGGCTATAACCCTCATCCGTCCTCCCCCGCCCCCACCACCCCAAAATATGCATAAATAAAAAATTGCATATTATCTTGTCCTGAATCCGGTGATACCGGACGCTTCGAGACGCTTAAATATTCCTTGTCTGAAGCTCCCATCCCTTCTCATTGTCGAAAATTTCTCTGTATTCAGACGCATTCAGCCGCCACTGACCGCGAAATTGCGTACATAAGCTAAAGATTAAGCTGATGAGAACTGTCATGTTGCGGCGAGTTGATTACCTTAAGTAATTTGTTACTGCGACGGCAGTTCGTTCTGTTACGTCATCGTCTCCGTCGCCATATAGTTTCCTACGAAAGCCACTAAGATAGCGCTAGCGCTGCGATCGCTCGTCTAGCACGAGAGTACTATGGCTAAAACGTGGATTTGTCTAATCTTAGCGCTTGACACGGCTTCGAACGTTCCTGTGGCTTTGTTTATTACGCATTATTTGGCCAAGCTTCAAAGTTTGCGTATAGCTCACTACAAACACGGCGAGGCAATTAATTAGTCGTTGTGCACATGCGTAATAATTGCGAAACGATGCAGTCATAACACAATATCGATTCGTCACTGGACACACTTAATTCGCGTTGCTGTATTAGGTGAATCTTAATATGCTCCCAGATTCGTGGCAAGACGTTGTAAGTTATCAGTCTACCAAGTCGCAAACGAGTCCAAAGCCAGAAGGCCGGAGTTCGGGCAAATTCGTGTACTACCCATCGTCCTCATGCTGGGGTGACATTCCGGACATTGCGAAATTCATGCCGTGTTGGCGCCTTCAGCCAATCAGAAACGCCGTGGCAGCACTGTGAGCCAATTAGACGTCCAAGTATGGCGAACTCCACAGCATGGTGGAATTCGACACTGTCCAAAACAGCGCCCTGGCTTGAACTCTGGCCGTGTGCCATGCAGCTCGCCTATAGTATGGGATATAGCGCCAAGGTTCGTTCAAATGATTTTTTGTATATGAAACCCTGTGGTCGTCGTCAGGTCGACCTCTCATCTTGAGCTTTGCCCTCACCCTATGGCGCAGAAAGAGAAGAAAGGAAAGCAGACTGAATATTGCCCCCGACCATGAACGAGAACCCTGATCAGATGAGCGTGCTATTATCACGCTATCTACCGGCCTACTTTTTGTCTTTCGTAGCATTTATTTGCCTGCGCACAGCCTCATGAACAAGTAGCGTTGGCTTATCAACCAACTATTCAGACTCGTATGTACAGCGCACTATGACGCCATGATGCAATCTCCATATGTGCAAACTAGCGACATTCGCAGTAGCACGCTGTAAGTACACGTACACTGAAAGGCCGACATATAAAATACGCAGTTCACATTTCCGAGGAGTTCTTCAGCGGAATATTTTTTTTTTTCACTAGAAGGTGCATAAGGATAAGTACCTCAATAAGATGGCGTACCACTGCAAGAGTCCAGTTTAACGTCGCATTCACCATAAACATCTTTTGGATGGATAGTCATTTCAGCAAAATGCACTTCTGGAGAAATACGTTACGGTTCTACAAGAGCGTTTTTTCACAAACTGTGTATTTCCATACGAATATATATATATATATATATACCGGTACGTCCTCCCGAGAAGTTGGCAACAGGCATCACACAGTGTGGAAGATTGGCGGAACCTTTTCCGTGAGACCGTGGTTTGCAAAGAAAAAGCGTTTTCGTTTCTTCAGTTAACGGGCCGTGCATGCAGTTGCAGACGATACAATAGAACACTGTTTCACCAGCACGTGAAGACGGCCATCCTGCTTTGAAACATCCTTCAGCGAACTCCGAAGGACTTCACCACCGATCGACATCGCCACGCTGTCGCGCATCTCCGCCGCTTGGCAAGTTGTGCGGAGTTGTGTGCGTCACGCACACAACCGAAAGGGGTGGCGTTTTTCTGCATGCGTTTCGGAAGCCGCAGCAGGAAATACTGCATGTACAGCGGGCGGAAAGGACGTTGTGCCAATCGCGAAGAAGTGCAGTTTCTTTTTTTTTCGCGAAGCTTGCGGGGTCCGCAGTAACTGAACAGCCGCTGTCTCGCTAAACGAACTCATAAGCCGCATGAACAGCTCAGGTCTGCTGGTTTCTGTCTCGTTATTTCTTTATGTTTCGTGGTTCTAAGCACGCGAGGGAAGAAAATGTACATGCGACGGAGTTTACGGTGCGCGTTGACACACGCGCTGAAAAGGATGCAAGGCACCTCTACGATTTCTTTTGGAGCGCAGCTATTAGGTGCCCGTTCCTGCGACTAGCGTCGGCGTCGGCGTAACCGAGGGAACGAGCACAGCGAAAGGTGAAGGCGAACGCAAAGCGCAGCGGGGGATGAAAGACGCGAGGAGGAAAGCGGAAGAGGAGGAAGCCGTGGCGAATGGGCGAGAAGGAAAGCGTAGTGCGGCGACGATGGCTACGAGATGGCACCAGAGTAGCGCGCGGCATCCGGGAGGTCTGTCGGCGGCGGCTGCTGTTAATCGCGAGCGCGCAGAACTCCAGAACAGGCCAGGCGGACCTCACAACCATCCCGAGGGACAAAATTGTCGTTACTCCAATCCCAAAAGGGAATGACCCCGTTTTAAACCCGGGACGCAGAGAGGCTAGGGCCGAACACTACAAGAAGACGTACGAGTACAGGAGTAACACATACCACACTGACGCCACCGTACACACAACACGTACACCGTGGTTTACAACCACACTGGTAGATGGCATTTAGAGAGAAGTAACGAGCACCACAGCGCGGGCCTACAACATCTGTGAAGACAAGGAGGTAGCCATCGCTACGGCTATTGCGGCGCACACGAACACAAGTGAGGAAGCTCACATCCTGACGGACTCCATGCAGGCGCGTAGAAACTGCGGAAACGGTAGGCTCTGCGTGGCAGCCGCCACGATAATAAATAAAGAACAAGGACTATCAAATCATAGTGGCGTCGGAGGAAATGAACTCGCCCACGTCGTGGCCATTGCGCACACAACATACCACTGGCGCCCCGACAGTCAGGCGAATATCGAACCCGAACCGGTAGACTGGAGCCGATCGGCAATCCTTGAAAATTACAAAAGGGCTCGAATTAAATTCGCTGCCCCCCCCTCCCCCCGGTCGGAAACTAAGCGAAGCGGGACAACTCACTCGGAAGAGTCGCAAACCTAAAAACCTCACCTACATCTCCTGCACAAAACAGATAAAGAGCGATATCAAGACGAGTGCCCTTGGTGCGGGACCGAGCCCACGCTAGACCACGTCACGTGGGAATGCGCCAAGGCTTCTCCACAAGACAACACTCGCGAAACTCACAACGCGAGAAGGATGGGAGGCCTTGCTCCCCTGCTCGGAGGAGACAGCGCAGAGGGGCTACCCACGCTCCAGGCAAGCCGCAGAGCTCGAGCCAGCGGAGCCCTGGAATAGGGGCCTCGATACCAGCCTGAAGACCGCTCGTCCTATTTTCTACGAGAAGTGTTTTCTACTATACTGCTGCTGTTAATCGCGCCCGCGCGCTGGCCCGGCCCACGCGCTGCCTCTCGCTATCTCCAGATTAGCGAGGCAGTCGCGCCTCACTTCGCTCCGTTTGCATCGTGCCGCACGAGACTGACTGTCCGTGCCAGCCAATTCGTCGCCAGATGAAAAACGCGTATATATAGAGATGCGCTCAAATTTCGCATTAGGTAGTATCGTGGTCGTCGGTGAATTTTTTTATCTTCCGTAGAACTTCCAATAATCATGAGACGAGCTGCACTTTTCACGTTGTCATTCGTCATTACGTTATCCTGGGACAGTTCCCGCAGGTAACGCTCTGCACATGCCTCTTTTTTTTTTGTCCCCCGTCACATATGGCGTGGAACAACAAAAAAATCGAAGTCACGCGCTCGGCTTTCTGGGTTAGAACCGAATTTCCAAAAGTGAATTCGGTGGTCTTATTATTGTTTAATTTTTACGCAACGGTGGCTCATACGTAACTCGGGTGCTGCCTTGCTCTGTTAAATAAATAAATAAATAAATAAATAAATAAATAAATGTAGTACCCGGGCCCCTCTCTCGTTACTACGTAGGGTGAGAGCAATTATATATACGGGGTATAAAAAGTATTGTTCCAACAAAAGGAAAATATTTCTAATGATTATTGAAGTGAGGACAAAGTGCTAGCGTAACACAGATAACTAAAAAAAAAGAAATGAAAGGAATAGTCGACCATAGCATCTGTAAATAATCAACCGATATGCGTGGACACAGAAAATGTCTTATTTGTTGTTGATCGGTGTTGTTTTGCTGTGGGACACTGATCACGACAATGCCAGAGAACGTTCAAACCAGTTCAAGGCATACAACGAGGACAATGGTTTCGGAGAGCATGTAGCTGGTGCCGCATTTTCACCCCGAATCAGCGCATATAAAACGGGGAGGGGGGAGAGGGGGAGGGGACGAAGATGAGCGTTGCCGAGGGCTCTAGTATAAGCTTGACGATAGGGGCGGCTTGCACGAACATTTAGTAACGGAAATAGTAACGAATTTAAGAACGCGTTCTTGTTCGGACTAGGCGTTGTCTGTGGGACACTTAAGAACGACTCGCAAAGACGATAGGTCTTCGCGAGTCGAACAGGGGCAGAATGAGCACCAACCAAATGCGCGACGCGAGCTGGCGCTTGAAGAAAAAGAAAAGAAAGAAAGAAAAGAAAAGAGTGCTCCCGATTCTCCGTGCCGCAACATAGGCCGAATTTTGCGAGAAACACGTTCTCGGAAGTTTATTGTTATATACGTCGGTTCATTCTCCTCTCACCCTCTAAGCTGTTTTTTGTTCTCTCTATCTTTCTTTTTCTTCGCGCACGTGGCGTTCCGGTGCTGCCCGCAGTGCGACCGGGTGCACCACCTGAACGCGAGCCTGCAGTGCGATTTCGTGTCCATCAACGAGGAGTGTCATTCGGACGAGCAGTACCTGGCCTACACCACGTTCGTCTACTGCGCCTTCGGGTCGGGCCAGACCGTGCCGGGGCTCGTCGTACTCGTGAGCAAAATTTCTGTCGCGATTTTCATCATCATCATTATATTATTATTATTATTATTATTATTATTATTATTATTATTATTATTATTATTATTATTATTGTTGTTGTTGTTGTTGTTGTTGTTGTTGTTGTTGTTGCCACTGCAAGACGAAAGCTTCTCACAGCGATCTCCCATCACCCCTGTATCTTGCGCTAGCTGATCCCAACTCAAGCTTGCGAATTTCTCGGTTTCATCGCCCCACCTGATTTTCGACCGTCCTCGACTGCGCTTCCCTACCATTGGCACCCGTACCGTAACTGTAGTGGACCACCGGTTATCAGCCCTACGCATTACAGAGCTAGTCGGGCTACTTCCCCCCCCCCTTTTTTTTTTCTTCTAATGTCAAGGGGAGTATGGGAATGTTTCCGTTTACTCCCTATTAATACATGTAGAAATCCTTTGGCGAGAACCGGCTTGAACGAACATTGAAGCACTTGACAGAACAAAATAATTTTTAGCGCCTGTAGGTGGTAGAATATTAATTTCGGTCGTGGATTTTTTTTGTACAAAGATTCTCGAAAATTAGTAAGCCTAAAAAGAAACTGAAGCACGAAGTTTACAAACTTCGTAAGTCTGCACCAAAAACAGATGCCGCAGTTATGTACACTGCGCAAAACGGGTCAAATCTGACACATGGGTCTACAATTTAAATTGCGGGGTTTTACTTGCCAAAACCACGATCTGATTATGAGACATGCCGTAGTGGGGGACTCCGGAATAATTCTGACCACTTGGGGTTCCTTAATGTGCACCTGAATCGAAGTACACGGCTGTTTTTTCATATCGCCCACATCGAAATGCGGGCGCTGTGGCCAGGATTCGATCCCGCGACCTCGTGTTCAGCAGCGCAACAGCAAAACCACTAAGCAAGCACGGCAGGTAGCTAGAACTGGCGCGAAATTGTTACATCGGTTAAGAAGATTTTTGCAAAAGTCCCGCTTACTAATCAACTGTATATTCCAGAGCGGTGTATAATATATCACTCTTTGTCCTATTCAGGTGTCTCAGTTAGTGAACTTCACAGGAATGTTATATAGTTTTTAATTATATTTATTATTACCGAGTTCGACAGTTCTAAACGTGAGTCCTGACATTCTTTTTTTATATTTCCATTGTCGAGAATTTCTTTAAACGCATCGATCGCATAAATGAAAAATCTCTTTCATCGATTCGGTAAATTTTAGCTTCTCTCTCTCTCTCTCTATTAGAAGAAAGCCTTATCAAATTCCGTGCAGTGGATTCCCAGCGGAAAGATTTCCCTGTTCCAGTGTATTTGGGGAGTGTGCGCGCTGAGGGAAAACTTCCTGTTAAGCTGTACTAGAAAGGTAATTAATTCGAGCTGGATTCGTAAATTACGTTGCTGAATTACCGGGGGAAAAAAGCCACTATAGCAATCACTGTGAGAAGGGAGGCCTGGTGAACCAGACAAAAAAAAGCGAACAAAACAAAAGACAGGTGACGGTTATATACGATCTACATATAAGCTATGTGTATAAATGCCTTAAATGTAGCCTACCAGTGTTTACCGCCCGATAAGCCGCGTTCGTGCATACCACGTGACACCTGCGGTTGAGACGACGTGGCCGCCATGGCATTGATCGGCGCTGCAGGCGACCGCCTGGGCTAGGCCCGTGGGTCCGGAACCCGAATGTCCCAGTGCGTTGGATGCTCTACACAGGAAGCTATAGGTCATGTGCATGTCACAAGCCGTGCAGCATGTACCTCCTGTTTCCCCTAACGCGCTTCCTTTTTTTTTTTTTGTTATCTTTCTGTATAGTTATCGTTTGTGGCCGCTGTTCGACGCGCACTCGTTTTCTACGTTGTTTATTCCGCACGTGTTCGGTAATATTTATTAGCACTCTTATCTGAATATCAACTTATCTGCTCGTCGTGCCCGCACTTGTGCGTTCCTGTATTTTTATTTTTTCGTTGGAAATTTTTCAAAAGAGAAAGAAGCGTTACGAGTTGTCTGTATCTTGCGATGTTTTTTTCCCGCATTAAACAAGAAAAAGCAAATGAAAGAAAAAGAACATTATTGTGAAAGCTCCTTGCCCGATGTCCTTTAATATGCCTGTAAGGTGCCTTGAATAAATAAATAAATAAATAAATAAATAAATAAATAAATGAGCACCAAGGAAAAGTGGACGGAGATGGGGTGCAGCCTCTACTGTGGCTCAGTTGGTAGAACATCACACGCGTCATGCTGAGGTCGTAGGCGCGACTTCCAGCGGCGGCAAGTTGTCGTTTCTTCCACCTTAATTCGCCTGTCGTTTAATATTTTCTTATCCTAAGTGTAAAGGAAAAATAGACAGTTATAATTTGTCCTAGGTTTTTCTCGGCTTCGGTTTATATATTTGTTACTCTGTTGTGTATGAAGGGTCTGCCAATGGTTTCGCGAAACACACATTCATACGAACCGGAATTTTTCACGTAAAGAATGAAATAGTACACATACTCAGAGGCTCAGAATTCAGTTTGGTGAACTGCGATATTGAGTTTCGAGAAAATGCATTCGTTTTTTTTTTCTTTAGTTTCTTTTAGATCGCCTGCTTTCGACAGCTTTTCTCAAATCTTTAAACGGCCCAAGTCAGGACTCTGTTCCGGACAGTCACTCGAATATGTCACATTCTTTCCAACGCAACAAAGCATTCAATTGTAGTGCGTCGAACGTGTTCTGTGTGAAAGCATTACTGCGTTTGAGGCCATTTCTGGCATAGTGTTTGCGCCTGACGTCTGCCAAAACCCAAAACATCGGCCCGTAAAATGTTCTCCGGAGTTTGTTAGATTCTTCGCACTGCAACGGGAGAAATTCGATTGAAGTGCGCCGAAAAAAAGAATTCTGTATGTCAGAGGGCAGTTCCGTTCGTTTGAAGCCATTTATGGTATAGACATGTTTACATCTAGCGTCGCTTTAGCAAAAAAAAAAAAAAAAAGAAGAGAAAACGTAATATGTACACGTAGCGCGTCGCGCGGGCAGGACACGTCATTGGCGAGTGGCTGGCCAGCTGAACTTTCAGTCGGAAGAGTCGTCGCTCTCGAATTTTTTTATGGCCCCATCGCATGCCGACCGCTTGCCTGCGTGTACGTGTGTGTGCCGCTCAAGTGAAAAACGAGACCGTGGCCGTCAGCTCCGCTAATTAAATGTCATGTCGTACGTGGATCTCGATGCTGCGCGCACCGGAAAACAGTGATGACGTCACTGGAATGTAGCGCATCGCGCACGGCGTCCGCTTCGACCCCGAGCAGGTAAAAAAAAGTGTTATCCGAGTGTAGTCGTTGTCGCAGGCGTCTGCAAAAGCGACCGTCGGAACGAGCTAATACCAATGAGGTGGCTGAAACGAAAGAAGCGTTTGGCACTTTAAAAAGAACAGATAAGAACAACAGCGAGTGAATGTAACGCGTCAGGTTCAACGGTAATGCGCTTTAGGCTTCACTTCGGGTGTGACACGGCAGGACACTGGAATATAGCCGCGGTCATCTGCGGTGTACTTGGCGTCTTGCGCGCATGCGCGCGATCTCTTGCCGTGCGTTCTTACCGCTGCCGTAGCTGTGGACGGCGTTCAGCCAAGCGTACCTGCGGTGCGAACCTGCAGACCGCGCAGAGCGTCACACGTTACCCGGAAGGCTTAACGGACGTGCGAGGTTCTCGTGGTTTGGGCGTTGGAAACGAACGGACAAGCGTCCCGCTGGCGGTCGTGTCTTCAAGGTGTTAGTGACACCGTCGATGTATCCGTCACGGTAACACCCTGAAAAATTAAGTCCGCGCGCACCACTCTTCCCCGAGGAGTCGTTTTTCTCACCAGCAGGCGTGACGTCACAGGCGCGGCGTTTCGGCGTCATACGCATAATGCAAATAGCCAGCAGCAGATGAAACAGTTCGGGGACATTCCCGTGAAACGCAAGGCGTGCACGTATATAAAGTCGACTCTGTAAATCCGTCGTGCAGCAGAAAAGAAAAGAAAAAAGGAAGCGAAGGGAAAAGAAAAGTAGGGAAGTCGTGACGTGAACGTCACGTGGTTCCACGGCTCCGAAATCCCGGAGGAAGTTAGAAGACTATAGGATGGAGCATTACGTCTGGCAAATATGGCGTCAGCAAGGCATCCTCCTCTGAAGCTCCCCGCCCTTCCCCCCGATGCCTATGCGATGCCTGCACGTTGACTCTTGGGAAGCAGGCCCTCCAAGCTTGTCAGACATTTTCAAGGCATTGTTAGGCTAGTGGTGGCTTTTAGTGACGCCCTCTTCACTATCCGACCTCGTCACGCACTCTCCGCTCAACTCGCCCGCGTACTACCCGCGTGCTCACCGCCTATATATAAAAAAAATCACCGACGATTACGATACTCTCTACGTCATCCGATTTTGCTCAACCAGCCAATCAGCGCGCGCCTGACGGCGATACTATCGTCGCGGTAACAGTATCGCCAAAGTGAATTGTTTCAGAATACGTCCCCGACTTCGCTGGTCATCCACCTTCACAAAGAGAAATGGCTCGTGATTTTTTTTTTTTGTTTACAAAACTCTACAGCCAAGCAGATACGTCATCGAATACCCGATAAGCCAGAGCATATACACACACGAAGCGATGGTGGCGACACCGTCTTGACATTTCCGCACCAGGCTTTTATGACGTCACGGGTCCGAAGAGAATCTGCCCGGGGCTAGTAGAAAATAGGAAAGACACATTTGAAAGAACACTCTACAGCACAAACTCGTATAACATTGCGCTCTGGTGCGTTTTTACATTGTGGACCTTTAGATAAAGTTGGTGGTAAACTTAGAAACATATTCAGTGTTAAGAGGAAGCCATTCGCCCGGGGGCTCCTATCCAAATGCGTGGGAACGGAGAACTCCTTATTCTCGGTAACCAGTGCGCCGATTTTGATCAAACTTATTGCATTAAGTATAGAAGCTAAAATATGGCGGCTGTAGCAAGGGAATCTCTTTTTTATTAGGCCGTCAATTTCTTTACGAAAATTCTTGATCATTGCAAAATTAAAAGAAAAAACTGAACTACCAAGTTTACAACACTATAACTCAGCAGTAAAAAAAAAACGATATCATGCTTCTGTAAACAACACTTAATAATAAATCTAAAGCGTACAAAGTTGGTGCGTCATACACCGCTCTCAAGTATACGAATAATTTTTATATGACATTTCCAAAATCGATCTAAACGAATCAACTATTTAGCGTAAGCTGAAAATTTTTATATCAAATCTGTCCGCCTTAGATGCTTGAACAGGCGAAGTTTACAAACTGCGATATCTCTTTTTGTTGCTTAGTTACGCTTTTGTAAACTTCGTGCCTTAGTTTTTTTTTTTTTTACCTTACCAATTTTAGGGAACTGTCCAAGATATTTCAGGTCCCGAATGAAAGTTCTGCTTCTTAGAATCACTGGAACTTAACTTTTTTTCTCTCTCAAATGGAACACATTTAATTCACATCGGTGTAGCGGTGGTCTCACAAAAGCATTTCTGCGTTTTACAATGTATTTGAATAGCGAAATAGAACTCGACCCCGAGTTACGGCTTCCTCATAGGGCCAGGGCAGGGCATGTCGCCTGCAGGGCTTGAGACCGAGTATTCGACGTTAAATGTGAAACAAAGTTAAACGGTTTATCGAGTGCCCTGGAGATGGTTCACGCTGACAGCTTATGTCTAACCTCTTTTCTTTTTCTTTGGCCGTCCTTCCAGGCACTGGGCCTCCTCATCATGTTCGTGGGCCTGGGAATCACTGCTGACGACTTGTGAGTTTACGAACACTATACTCTCCGTGCCGGCATTGCTAAATTCTTTTTACTTTTTTTTGCTCGATGCTTCGTTCGGCAACCTTGCCTGTGCAAACTGTGTGACTCTGGCTGAAGCGCGTGATATTTGGACTTCTCCTACGCAACGTTGCAGGATGTCGAGGTGGTTTCACACCGACAGAGTGGAGCATGTAATATGTCCTACATATAGGAGGAGAATTGCGCGTTCTCAACTTGAAGTCGCCTATAGCTAGGCCGTATATTGTACTTGAAGAACAGAAAACAGAAGGAGATTGCGCTATGTTTACGGGAACACTCGTTGCATTTATATTTCGAGAAGCATTAAAGAACCACTCGCAGTAAAGAGTGGCCTGGAGCACCCCGCTAAGACGTCCCTCAAAGCCCAGCGGTTGCTTTGAGATGTTAAACGTCATCAATAAATCATACGCTATGTGTCATCCACTGCGTCATGTCCGGCCTTTCAACATGGCATTGCCTTTTGCATAACGTCGCGAATGCGTGCACCGTTGCGCAGGGTCCTAGGCGGCGGCCTGCGAAGTTGTCGTACGCTCAGTTATATGCGGCACGCCGCAGCATTTAGTGGGTGCTGCAACGTACATGTAAGCGGCTGGCGTGGAGCTGGTCGGGCCAGTGCCCTTCACCGAGGTGTTCCGGCGATACGAAGTTGACGTTATCATTTCCTCCGTCAGTTCATTCACTGAAAAACGGAGGGGCACACCGTGCAGTCGAGAACGACGCAGCGTGACGGAGTTCCTTTTCGAGAGCCTGTCGATCGTTACTCTTAACCGATTAATCGGTAAGGCAGCGCGTATGTAACGCAGAAAATTAGGGGAAGAGGAATTGCAGTGAGGTTACTTAAGCCCATTTGGCCAAGCTGGGCTGGCTACCCTGCGCGTGGGGAAGGGAATGGGTGCATTGCGGTAGCTGTCACCCAAGAGACTGGAGACTTGGCTATAGGCACGCTGCTCCTTGTCTAGCGCAAATGAAATACCGTCTTTCCTCTACTGCATCTGCGATTGTAAACGGCATGCAATATTAAGTATTTGTACCAGAAAATTTGGGTATTTTGCTTTCTTCTTTACGTGTTTTTAGTTTTGCGCATTAAGAGATTTCACTTTGTAAGAACGCCTAATTTTGTGGAAGAGAGCGTGGGCTTCTGGGCCACGTTTAAGCTTTCTTGACCTTGCATAACTACAACAGTAGCTTACACTTGACTACAGGCAGTGCGGGCATAAAAACGTGGAATTTTCAAATTGGCCTTCATTTGTCTGTGTTCGGTCTATGAAAGCCCGCGAAGTTCGCCGAGCAGACAAGTCATTATGCCATAATATACGTATATCGCATAGGTATGGTATAGTTCAATGTATTTCCATGCTAGTGGGAACGCGCTTTTAAGATTGCAAGTCGGGCTATTTGGATTTAACCCTTGGCTGCAGATACATAATAGTCAACGTAAAGATGGATGACAGAGTAAAAAAAAGAAAAGGCCCGGTACGTGCGTTGAACTTTCATCTTTCCCGCGTGGCATTTTCGTACGTCTCGCCTCATCATTCAGTTTAACAATGGCGCCTTAGAGAGCCATCAATTTCTCAGGTGTTCTTTGAAGTATCTATTTTATGAAGTGAACGGTCTTTCTCTCTCTCCTTCTCTCTACAGCTTGACGCCGTCGCTCATCGTCATATCGGACTCGTTGCACCTGTCTCAGAATATTGCTGTATCCTTTTCTGTCTCTCTCTCTCTCTTTCTCTCTGCGCGTGCGCGCGCGTGGGTGTTTTTGTCATTCTGTTGTGTATTGCCACTGAATTTTGTTTTCACCTCCGTTGAAGTCGTCTCTCGGACCCACTGGGTACAAATGCAGTGCCCGTGTTTCTATGCGTGCCGCCTTTGTCGAAAGAAACGGAGCCACAACACGCGTCACCGCAACCTGCGGGGTCGACAACAGGCGACCAAGAGGAACGCGTCCTAAGTGCTCGGTTTTCGTGTCAACGGCAGGTACTCGACCCCTGCCTTCTCCCCCCCCCCCAACTCCAATCCCACCAGGGGTCGAATACCCCAGGGGTCGAGTAGTTTGACAGCTGGCCGCTCTCGAATTCCGCCATATATTGTCCCGTTAGCCATCTTCTCAGTTTTTATTGGTTCATAGGGCTGTCAGCCTCTCTATGATTGGCTCAAAGCGTCAAGATGGCAGAATTCGACTATACGTGACGGAATTCCACAGCGTCCAGAGGGGCACCCCTACTGCTTGCTTTGGCTGCATCTCGGAAAGCTGAAGATGTCGCGAAAGAATTTAAAATGAAGTCGGTTCGAAGGCGGATCTACTTGACAATTACAACCGTTGAGTGACAGACAATGAAGGAGTGCTACTCCGGGTATTGGCGAATTCCGCCACCATCGTCGAATGCGCCATCCGCGAATCTCTGATTGGCTCACAAGGCGACTACGCGCTCTCTGATTGTGTCAAAACGGCAACACGGCGGTATTCGACAACATTGTGGAATTTCACACTTTCTTGGATAGCACCGAAGACGTTCCCAGAGACACTGCTGTGGTTCTTGCACGATGCTGAATTGCGCGCTTTTCTTTTACTTGTCTGAATATGCTTTGCGGCAAATCGCCTGAATAAATTTAAAGAAATGACCCCTCTGCTGACTAATGTGGGTCATGTAATCGATCACCAGTTGTATTCGCACCACTCGAAAGCTTTAGGGAGGAAAGCGAACCCTCGAACTCACGATCTCGGAGCTCTTCATATTCCCAGACGTTCCATGGGACCGCTACGACGCGTCCGACCATCGGCCATGCTCGCACACGTTTAGTGGCTTCATTTTGTTTGACAAAGGCTGTGACAGTACGCTGTCAATTTTGCATCTTTTCGTAGAAGAGGAATCAATGCATATAGCATTGAAATATGTTCATTTGCTGGCCGTTGTTTCTTCGGTTTCAAAACTTGGCTGGCGGTCGCAGCTTTACTGAAAATTAATTGTGTCAAGTAAATTTTCTGGAATTGAATCGAATTAGATTAAATTGGTGTCAAAAACGAAACAACACGAGAGGCAGAAAGCGTGGCTCGTCTGAAGGCCTGTACATTCTGGATTTCACGCTGGAAGGAGTGGCAAAGGAATTTGAGAAAATTTATTGTAAACAATAAAAATGAAGTGTAAATTTTCACTTTTCCGCGCTATATTTTGTGTGATAGTTTCGTCTATGTATAACGTGCGCTGCTGAAACCGTTTGTGCTTGATTGTTTTGTCTGTCTGTCTGTCTGTCTGTCTGTCTGTCTGTCTGTCTGTCTGTCTGTCTGTCTGTCTGTCTGTCTGTCTGTCTGTCTCTGTCTGTCTGTCTCTGTCTGTCTGTCTGTCTCTGTCTGTCTGTCTCTGTCTGTCTGTCTGTCTGTCTGTCTGTCTCTGTCTGTCTGTCTCTGTCTGTCTGTCTCTGTCTGTCTGTCTGTCTGTCTGTCTGTCTGTCTGTCTGTCTGTCTGTCTGTCTGTCCGTCCGTCCGTCCGTCCGTCCGTCCGTCCGTCCGTCCGTCTGTCTGTCTGTCTGTCTGTCTGTCTGTCTGTCTGTCTGTCTGTCTGTCTGTCTGTCTGTCTGTCTGTCCGTCCGTCCATCCGTCCGTCCGTCCGTCCGTCCGTCCGTCCGTCCGCCCGTCCGTCCGTCTTCACTTCATCTGCTACATACCCTTCCTGCCTTGCCATTCGTCCGTTCTTGTTTTGTGCTTCCGTTTGTTTTGTTTTGTCTGCAATCCGCACCGCTCGGTACTTGCGATCCTTGACTTTGGCTGCACGGCCGTAAGGGCGTCACCTTCTTGGCGTTCGGCAATGGGGCACCGGACATCCTGTCATCGCTGGCGGGCATCCAGCAGGCAAGGCCCGAGCTCGTCATCGGGGAGCTGTTCGGTAAGCACGCTTTCCGTACAAATTGAGTCGCCTAATGAAGGCTGACTGTTGCATAAGTAGGACTGCCGAGTGTGTACGACTCTTCGTTCTAAACCATTTGCTCATTCTCACTCAAATCTCGCGCAGAGGTAGCATTTTGCAGTATGTTTAGTTTATTGCTGTGTTTTCGTGCTTTACTTACTCCCCCTCTGTATTCGTCCACAATAAATTAGAGTCTCATCTGCGGCGTCGCCACTTGAGCATCTTTTATTATGCTGTATGGATGGATGTTATGAGCGTGCCCTGTGGAACGGGGCGGTGGTTCACGCCACCAAGCTCTTGTTATTTTTTGCCTAATGTCCTGCCTATGTTAAAGAAAGAAGAAAATGCGCACGATGAATTTCCATAACCAAATTTATGAACACCTATTGTGAACTTTGTTTTTGTACGCCTCCGTCATTTGTCGTTTCCCAACTTCCGCCAATCTTCCAATCGCATTGAACTCCAACGAAATGGTGGCGCCATCGGTCACTGTCACAAGACAAGATGTTCCTTGCAGCTGTGACAGATGGCGTCACGGTTCCCTTCACCAATCAAAAGCTGCCAACGAGATCAGTCTGGGTGATCTGGGCGCTCATCCCGGCATTCCTGGCAGCGAGGTCGCCAATCACGTGGCTCGAGATTTGACCCGCCGAGCAGACGCCGAGGAATCCGAACCGGAGCGCATGTACCCTCTAGTCTCGTACCAAGACATCATACAACATTACAAGCTAACCCGCAGAACGTACGCACCCCCACACAAGTCACTACCTCGAGAGCAGGAGCGATTCTTTTGAGCTCTACAATACATTGCCCCACCCCACAAGAAATCACGTCGTAGCCCCTTACACAATTCTCTCCGCAATGGCGCTTCTGCGCAGAGTCCGGGTCCCTCAAGCGCATAGTAGGGGGTTGCAGACAGGCACCATTACATCCTCCCAAACCTATATCAAACCAACGAGCTTTGGGAGAGAGCCTTGGCCAGCTCCGGCCTCGAGGACTAGCAACGGCCGATTGCGAGGGCCCAGGACGCGACCCGAACTCAAAGCATTCTGGAATGAGGATGCCTATCCAAAGCTTCGTTTATGTAATAAACATGTTTGTTTTCTCTCTCTCTCCGTTGCCGTGGAATCGACAAGCTTTGAGTGGCGTCGCCACATACGACCCCCACCTTGGATTTATTGTGGGCCAAGCTGCGCAAGTAATTCCTGGAAACTTGATTGGGAAACTGATAATAAACTCGCTGCAAAATGCTGCCTACTGTGCAAAATTTGATCGGAAGTCAGCCGTCGGTTTAGCTGGAACAGTCATATAAGCTCGTCGCTCCTATTTATGCAACTTACGTATGGTAGCTAATAAATGCAAGAATTCCAACAAAGACATCGGCAGTTGACTTTCTGCATACCAGGAGAGAATGTTCAGCTGGAAAGAAACTTAAAACTTTCCTACAAAATCGCTATACATAACTACGGCGCTAATGCCTACTAGAGCTGCAAATGTGACGATTCCGCCAGTGTGGCTATTATCGGTACTGCATGGAATTCCCTGACCTTCGCCTTTCCTTAGTCAAACGCTTCGTTGACTTAGCAAAGCGATTATCTTAAGCAGATTATTGCGTTATAAGTGCATCGATTCGGAACGCTACACTCTTAGGCAAAGTTACACCCTTTGGCTTGCCCCTTCTGCCACACAACAATAATCGTTATCTGCCTTGATGCGTTTCCTTTCTTTAACGCTGCGAGCCCGGTACTTTCCAGTAACGAACGGCACGCGCGTTATCAGCATAGAGCAGTTTTCACCCTTTGGAGTGCCCCTTCTGATAACGCGCGTGCCGTTCGTTACTGGAAAGTACCGGGCTCGCAGCGTTAAAGAAAGGAAACGCATCAAGGCAGATAACGATTATTGTTGTGTGGCAGAAGGGGCAAGCCAAAGGGTGTAACTTTGCCTAAGAGTGTAATGCGCGTGCTCAGAAACGTTGCTGCCTTGCTGTGTTCAGAAAACTGTGATTGCTTAGAAATTTACGACGATAGAGCGCAATAAATAACGCCACAAGAACGTCTGAAGCCGCAAGCATCAATATCATACGTGGAACTAACCATAATTATCGCCATTACGTGTGACGCAGCCCCCTCTGTACAACTGTACCTGAAACGTTGCACCCTCGTTCGTTGCATGACGGACAAACCTGTCTACATTTCCGGAAATAAAGCCCGCCTGCCCCGACGCCGTGGTAGCAGAACGATCGCAGTGCCACGTTTCTTTTCTAGCGAGTTTTACGGTAACTCTTTGACCATCGGAGCGGGTGAAACGCACGAATATAATCACCGCGTTTGTCGCTGCGCTGCGACTGCCGAAGATGGCGAACGGTGCTTGATATGAAGCACGCGGAACTACAACCGAACAGAGCGGACAACTGTGAAAAAACACGCCGTGGTTGCTCCGTGGCTGTGGTGATGGGCTGCTGAGCACGAGGTCGCGGGATCGAATCCCGGCCACGACGGCGGCATTTCGATGGGGGCGAAGTGCGAAAACATTCGTGTAAGCTTGGATTTAGGTGCACGTTAAAGAACCCCAGGTGGTCGAAATTTCCGGAGTCCTCCATTACGGCGTGCCTCATAATCAGAAAGTGGTTTTGGCACGTGAAACCCCATAATTCAATTCAACAATCGTGAAAGTGTTTTTATGAACAAACTCACCCGCCCGATAGGTTGCCTGCAACGTCAGAGCAGCAACGATAGGTATATATATATATATATATATATATATATATATATATATCAAATCGTTAACGGTCATTAACGATAAATAAGGGTCGCCATCACCGCATTTATTTGATGCTGCTCTTGCTGTTTACCAGTATTATATCACGACGCCTTTTGCGGTGCCTCACTTTCCGGAAAGATAATCTGCCCGAACGTCCACGACCAACGTTCTAAAACTGACCCGATGCTTACGCTCGCATAATTTTTTTTTCTCGAGGTTCTTTCGAGGAGAGTTGGTAAAGGGGGTTGCTTGGACCCGAGCAAATGCGGCACTTCAGAGACCAACGGTATTTGCGAAGCGGAGCACCTCGCTCTTGGAAAGTTGTCACCAGCGCTCGTAGCATTCGTCAAAAGTTCTCGGGTCAATGCCCACGTGAAGAGAGCTATCGCACCCGCGAGGAAACCCGAGTGGTGCTGTGCAGTTCCATGCAGGCAAAGCCTTAGAACCAATGTAGTTCTGTAGGGCCGTGGAGAAAACAAGCTACTTAGAAACCAAGTGACAAGTTATCTATGACGCAAACAAGTCAGAGCGAAAGCTTTTGAAAGCGGAGTACGTTTTATGGCAGAATCACGCCCACCGTTGCAACGTCCGGTCAGAATTCGTAACGCAAGTAAAGCCATCGCTGTAACGCAGTTGAAGCGTCGTGCTACTTTAGCTTGGCTTATCCAGATTGCTTGAAGGTGTGGATTAAATTCTGGGGTCTTACGTAGCAAAAACGCGATTTCAGTATGAGGCACACCGTAGTGAGGGACTCCAGCTGAATTTTGATCGCCTGGGGTTCTTTACCGTGCATCCACTGAACGGTACACGGGAGCTATTGCATTTCACTCCCATTGAAATGGCCGGGATTCGTTCCCGCCTTCTCGGGCGTAGTAGCACGATGCCATAGCCACGCCACCGCGGCGGATCAGCATGAAAGGTGTCCAACTGTAAGGTTATCCGTCAGCTGGCGGCCTCGCCTTGCGTCCTGCGTCCTATATTCTATTCGGTGTCCTATATTGGTGGCCTGATAACTTTCGGCAGGCACTGTCTCCTTTAGGGCTCAGCTCTTTGGCGCGCGTTCCTGCGGCAAGCGTCGGCGTTGTCTCTCGGCGTAACCGAGTGAACTAGCACAACGAAAGGTGAAAGCGAACGCGGAGCGCAGCGTGAGGAGAAAAGTGTAGTGCCGCGCAAGCAAGACTCGCGATGCGATGACCGCTACGAGATGGCGCCAGAGGAGCGCGCTGTCTAAAGTCACTGTAACCTGGGTTTAGCGCCGTCGTCTGTTCGCCGATGACTTGCGGCGAGCGCGTCGCACGGTACCATATATGGAAACAACGCGCTGCGTGAGCGGGGGTCTGTCTGCGGCGGCTACTGTGAATCGCGTCACCCACGCGCTGCGTGTCGCGGTCTCCCGATTAGCGAGTCAATCGCGTCACACTTCGCTTTGTTTTCGACGCGCCGCACGACACAGATTGTCCTCGCCATCCAATACATCGCGAAATCAAAACACATATAGAGCTGCGCCCAAATTTCGCATCTGGCAGTGTGGTAATCATCGGTGAATTTTTACAGTGAAGCTGTTTATGGCTAGGTTCTGGCGGATCTCGTCTCTGTCGACATAGACCAACAATTTTTCACACGTGGGCCGATGCCCAAGATAGTGCGTGCAATGCCGGGCCGGTCCGCGGCAGGGTTGAAGCAGAGAGAGAGAGAGATTTGCAGAAAGGCAGAGAGGTAGACCTGAGCTATCACTTGTTCGGGCCTGCTCCTCTACACTGGGGAAAAGGGACGGTTAGGAAAAGGCTTATGGATGATGATGATTATGATGATGATGATGATGATGGTATGAAGAAGAGATGCGCACATACAAGTTCGCAGAGTTGTAGCGTATCCAACGCCGTGCGTCCAACCCAGAGGCTTGGAGAAAGGCTATAGCGGCACTTGTTATCAGGGCTGCGCTGTTTGCATTAGGCCAAGGACCTAAAATAAACTCGTCTGATAGCGGCCTCTTATCGAAGTTTGCAACGGAAGATATCAGTTGCTATCGTTCTTGCGCGTACTCGGAACACACGCAAAATATATGATCAAGTGTTTCTGGTACCTCACAGTATTCACACTTTGGGCTAGTATCACTGCAACCTATCAGGTGTCTATAACGGTTGGTGAAGAGGTGAATGAAGCAGACGTTAAGCGTAGGCTTGGCTGGTAATCCTTCTTCGCTGAGGGGAAGGGCACTGATTTTTTTTTTTTTTTGCATATACGAGAAATGCACTTCTGCGGATGCTCAGGATGCTGTCACTTCGGGCGACAAATGGCCTAGCGATGCGCGCGAAAATATAAGCCTCGTCTGTGGCATTGCGGCAGCGAAGCCACGGAAACGTCTTTGAATGCCCACACGCTCTCCTCGCGTTTCGTAACAATTGACGTTGCCCCAATGCCGAGGGTGTTTGCCCGCATTGCGTCCTTACAGCGTTTCCTTCTGTCCCTACAATGCGCACGTTCACTGGTTCTTCCGTCCCAGGCGCGGGCATCTTCGTGACGTGCGTGGTGGCCGGCTCAGTGTACCTGACGCAGGACTTCAACGTCATGGAGAGGCCGTTCCTCCGCGACGTCATCTTCTACATCAGCGCCACCTTCTGGGCGTTCTACCTCTTCTACACGCAGCGAATCACCATCGCCCACTCCATCGGTGAGTACTCCCGAATCCTCTCTATCTATCTATCTATCTATCTATCTATCTATCTATCTATCTATCTATCTATCTATCTATCTATCTATCTATCTATCTATCTATCTATCTATCTATCTATCTATCTATCTATCTATCTATCTATCTATCTATCTATCTATCTATCTATCTATCTATCTATCTATCTCTTCTCTCATTTTACAAGTAGGCGTATACGTAAGCCTGTTTCCAGAAATGGTATCGTACAGTCCTCGCCAAGACTGCGGGTGGCCTGCAGTGCAGATAACCGTCACTGTCGCCAGTAAATGTAGCGCGATGTGCTCGCAACTGCAGCGAGAAGCAAGTGCGCTGTCTGCGTAGCTGGTCGGTATTTTTCGGGGGCTGCTCACCAAAAAAAAAAAAAAAGAAAAGAAAGAAAGAAAGAACAGTACCGCCACCTAGCGGCCGCGACCGTCGGACACACATCGAACGGCAACTGGAAGGAGTCGTGTCTTTCAGTTTCAGTATTACGTATTCGCATAACAGAATTATGTTTTCTCGTATATTCGTATTACAGTATTCTGCTATCATCTCTGCAGCTAGTATATAAGTCATACTTTACGCATTTTCTGACGCAGTTTACTTTTAAGCGTTCATTTAGTTCAATAAGGCGCTTGCGCTTTGCGGAGGGCCTGGAAGAGTGAGGATATATGCGGCACTTGAGCGCGCGGGACGTACGTCGCCTGCAGTGGTGGTGGTGCTTGTCACGTTGGCAACCCCTTCTCTATTTTTTATTGTCAGTCCAATCGCTCACTCCCCTCAGTGGAAGCCGTTTCTGCGCCTTAGTTCAGTGAGTCGCCGCGATGAGACGCTAGCCAGATGGTACGACTAATCTAGCTATACGTCTGTTTACGTAACGCGGGCGTCTGAGCGCGCGGCGCTGCCGTTCCCGATGAGAAGTAGTAACGCTCTGTCCCTGCGTCTACCAGATGTCCGGTTAATACGCGTCGGATCGGCCGTGTCTGGCTGGCACTGAAAAAAAAAAAAAAAGAACAGAGGAGGCGCTGACGCCGGCAACAGCTTCGCTGTACGTCCATTTTCACAGGATGGAACGGAGGCGGACTTTTTATTGGGCGTGCCTGTGCCCACAAAAGCAAGTGACACGTAGTTCCTATCTTTAGATCACTGTCATCATCATCATCACTTGAAGCACAGCGATAGCGCCGAGCACAGTCGATGATGGTCGAAATCTGACGTGCGAATCAGACGCGCCGGCTATTCATACATGGCTCGATTAACCCATGATTAACCTTCCAGCGTAATCGCTGGTACACGCATAATAAGCTCTATGTATGCACACCAGTATTCCCGTCGCGCACAGAATTTGGTTGCACGAAGCTGGTCGACAACACGGACAACAGATAGGACCATCGACAACATTCGAGAAACTTCTCGTACAAAAACGCGCGTCTTGCGCCGAGCGATAACCTTTAACATTTGTTAGCCGGAAAAATGCGGTCACCCGATAAGAAATAAAGATTTATGCGTTTCAATAGTACCAGTAGGAAGCCAAGACATGCACATATAGGCTCCCTAAGTATTACGTCTTCGTTACGTGCAGTTTTACCAAGCAACCACCTATACTGACCATACTTATACGTTCTGCGTCGAAACATAAAGATGCAGGCATATTTGTCTTGCTTGTGTTTTTACATTAAAGGATATGAAGGAATGATGAAAACTAATTTCTATAAATTGTTACATTAACTTTTTTTATAATGCAAATTAGATATGAAGTTGGAATTTCCAGACTAGCCAGAGCAAATTCGGGGGCTTTTCAGGATATCGTATGTTAGTAGTCTGTATATAACTGGCTGTATTGGTGCTGACTGGCATAAGGCAAACAAGCGGAAACGTTTCCGCTGCAATAGCGAATACGTGCGTTGCTAAGAAATAAGCACCCCTTTCCGTGTGTGCTGTGCGATTCTTTTAGTCTCATTGTTAATATGCGAAGAGGCACGAGCGCGCATTCACCCGTGTGTGCGCTACAATGGTTGGTGAACGCCGAACACGGAAATGCCTAGAAAAAAAAAGAACGTGGATGTATGCCACTGATAACAACTGATACATCAAAGCGAAGCATTATAAGCGACTTCTCACTTTCTTCGCAAGTACTAAGGGTCTGTTTGTTAGCAGGTCTTATGACGATCCAACACCCGACGCCGCCAGCGCGTTATCACCAACCCTGTGATCGTACGGTCGCTTCGCATCTCTCACGCAGGCGGTGTTGCTGAACAATGCCACCAGCTTTCACTGTCGCAGCCGTAAAATTTCACAGAGAGAGAGAGAGAGAGAGAGAGAATGATAAATGAAATGCAGGAAGGTTAACCAGGACTGAGCCCTGTTGGCTACCCTACACCGTGGAAGGGGAAATGGGAGGGAAAGATTAAGAGGAGAAGAGAAAGTCCAGTGTCGATGTAGCCGACGTGGTAAACTTTTCTGCTCTTCATCCACAGACGGTCGCTCAGTCGGCCGGCGCGATCTCCTAGATGTCCTCCAACGTGGAGACGGTGAAATGCGACGGGAGAAACAACAATTACGGATCGCTGGCAAATAAAAAAAGAGAGAAAATCTCGCAAAGAAATTTTTTGAAGCATCTTACGTTTTGTTAGCGGGCGTCGGTGTTTTGAGGATATCGAGCGATTCCACCGCGAGCGCCGCATCGAGAGGCGGAAGGAGCAGAGGCAGTGGAAAGCACGGAGGCGGAAAGAGATGTGCAGGTTCCACGCGGCGGCGGGAACCGCTCGAATCGAAGCCTTCGTCGATGTTATTGAACAGCGCACTACCTTCTTAGCAACCCTTCGCAAGTCGAGACCACACGACCCAGTTGAGTACTAATTTTCATTGGCAACCGCCTCGCTCGACGTCAGACCTGTGGCGCTCGATCGGCCCATGTTCTCGAATAGATAATCACTTTCGCGAGACGACTAAGAGAGAGAGAGAGAGAAAAGCAACTTAAGCGTATTTAAAAAACGCCTCCTACAATACCAATACATTTTCGCTGACCGTGAAAGGACGTTGAGTAGCCAGAAATGAAGTAAAAACAAAAGCGAGGTGGCGACGCCGCCTAAAGGCACCTGGCGAGCATGGTTCATATGCTATATGTGGACGTGCTTACAGATATCAGACTTCACACACGCAACAGACACCTGGGAGGCTCCGACGCGCAGTTCAGACCTGTAGGGGCTCGAGGGGCGATCATCAATCAAGTTCAGGCAGCCGCCGGGTCCCAAGGGATACTGGCAGACTCCTAGCAAGGTTTTCTAAAAAAAAACCTTGCTGGTTTAAAAAAAAACAGCAATCAGTTGGGGTTAAAAAAAAAAAAACCAACTGATTCGCACTGCACAGTGCCTTGCCTTGATCTTGTCCTGACACTACACCCGCTGCTACCGCAAAAATCGCGACGTGTTTCCACGCAGGTCTCGGCGCATGCGGGCCGGACCCGTCCGCATTTACGTGCGCGCCGCAAACGGGTCGCGCTAACTCCGCCCGACTCGACGCTTGTTCGGTGCTGCCGGCTAGCGCTCGCGTGAACTCGACAGGCACATTCCAGCCCGACGAGGCGACTCGACCCGATCCTGTCGGGTTTGCGTAAACGGCCTGAAAGACGAGAAAAAAAACGTGGCGCCAAGCGGCCTATACAGGTGGAGAGTGTCGTGCAGCAGCGAGCGTAACTGTCGCTGAATTGTGCTTGGCCATTTATTTAATTCGATAGAAACATTCTAAACGCACGCCACGTTCCTTTTAATGCAAACAATAAGTAAATTATCACTTTCACAACAAGAAGTATGGGTTAAGTATGGACAGCTGGGCTAGTTGGTTGTGATTGGCATTATGAAACATCGTTCCAGCGCACAATTGAACACGGACGAGAACAGAAGGACAACACGAACGCCGGACTTCAGCTGAATGTTATTCACGGAAAACAGGGCTTTATGTGCACAGGGGGAGGGGAATCATGAGAGTCGTCGAAAGCAAAAGAAAGAATGAAAATAATGAGAATATAAAACGTAAGAAGGCGAAAAACCTTTTTTTCACATCACTCAAGTACAATCTTGCTCGTCTCCGGCCCTACCTAGCTGATTCGACACTCACGTTGGACCTGAGATAATCAAGTTCTATTTTCCCGAGCACAGCAGAAGGAGCACTGACGCAGTAATCGTTTTCATTAGACATACAAGTCTTCGTGTTGTCCTTCCCTTCTCGTACGTGTTCAATTGTGCCCTGGAGCGATGTTTCATCGTGCCAAGAAGTATGGCCACGAGAGTACTACTCCCTCCAGCCGCCTTGGGCGATCGCCGATCTCCCTCGACCAAGAGCTCTTTAAACTCCTTCAGCGGAAAGGCGACCACGTGACACCGAGTGCACCTCCGTCGAGATAAAGACGACGGAGTTAAAAGGGAGTTTGCGGGTGTGCGTGTGACAGGGGTATTAAGCACCGGCGCTGTGGCTACGGCTCCAAGTTAAGGAGCAGGAAATGTGGACACTCATTTCTCTTGTCGTAATCAACGTCCTGCGGGGGAAATTAAGGAAATATAGCCTTTTCGGTGAATAACTTACCGGTCCTAACTATCCTGTGTCCTTTTAATCGATACTCGGAATGTGCGTGCCCGCAATATGTGCCCTCACCATCGATGATAGCCTAGGTCAAGCTTTTCTTTCTTTTTTTTTGTTAAATACTTTTTTTTGGGCAGGACGTGTAATCTGCGTAATTGCCTCTTAGAGCTCTTCAATGCGTCCTCGTATCACCGCCAGTGTACTGATCAATACGCAATCGATCACTGCGTAAGCGTATATGCAGGAGGAGATAACGCGGCGATCGAAAATGGTTCGCAGATTTCTTGCGTATAGCACGCCGAGCGCGATCGTTATGTCAGTATCATCATCACCATCGACAAAAGGCGCGTCGCTTATCGCACGAGGAACAGCTTTTACTTATTTCGTCATTCTGATACGTTTAATTATCCCAGTCGTCCAAATAGCACGCGTTGTGCTTTGGCCCGGTTGTTATAACCTATAGGAAGCAAATCAGCAGCTCCGCGACTCCCGTGCCAAGTATAGCAGTAGTATTCGACATTCAAAGGATATCCTTTTATGCCGCCACATCGGGATGCCAACACTGTGGCAGTTATGGGTGTTGCAGCAACGTTGCTGCGACAAGTAGGTCCGGCAGGTTTTCCGCTTCGGTTTCTGGCGACGGTTTCGCATTTGCCAAAGCGCGAAAGAGCGAAACGAATGGAAACGCGAAAATGGAAGTTGCGTAGAAATCGTCGACGACGACTGTCCGTGTGAGCGACTTTGTCGCGGCGAGGATACCGAGGCAGCTTTTATTGTTTCGTTGCGTTATTCCGCGGAGAACAGAGCCGTTAGCCAGCGTATCTGTAGTGGTAGCGTAGGTGGCCATGCATGTATACGCGTATTCGTCGTAGCGTGTGTTGTCTCATAGCGGCGCGAGTGCCTATCTGGTACGTGACTGTCGTCCTCCCTTCCCGCTGCCGCCACAGAGAGGGAAAGGGGCAAGAGGAGGGATGTGCTGCCCGAGCGCTCCACCCCAGCATCTAAACGATGCAAACCTTCACGCGTCCCGAAGCTCTTTCTCTCACACATATATATATATATATGAGAGAGAGAGAGAGAGACACACTTCGGGACTACATTCAAGAGGTTTGTGACGCCTCCGCATCGCCTCAGTAACTTTCTCCCCATTGCCACATAACAGTGTGCACGAGTATACGGCTGCCTTCCTGATGCAGTTGTAAGCCCTGGCAACGTCGCGTCAAACGCCAGGCATTGAAGTGCCCCCCCTGGTTATACGCCAAAATGTTTTCCAAAATATGAAGCCTGCATGTTGCATTACATCGGGAACCTTACATCTGGAACAAATGGCAGGCAATTTTCTTCGGTCCTCCTAGGGGCATGCCCAGAGGATAGGGAACAGATTTGCTGGCATTTAACACATTAGTGTTAAAGCCCCTGCATCCACGCGCCACCGGAAACGTGTATGGAGGGGCTTTAATTAGTGTTAGTACACTGATCCGGATAAATGTTGCGTTGTATTGACGGACTAGGAAAAAAAAAAGTGTCACTTCGCAGCCTCCGTCAGGCAACTTGTCGTCGTTTGCTTAGGTAAGCCCAAATGATATAAGCTGCCTTAATGCGCAGATACATGCGTCATTTGGCATGTATTCATTCGTAACCAGTTTACACGAATGGAGGAGCAGTATGGCGGCAAAATACGTGCATTTCTGTTTTTTCTTCGTTCTTTTCTTTCTTTTTAAAGTAATTTTTCGCGTGGTACCTTATTTATCCTCTTACTTTCTGAATCCTGTATGACTTGTGTCTGACTCGTGAATATATTTATAACATACAATAGTGCCTCTACGGAGCACAGCACCACCTGCGCAGTAGACGAAAAAAGAAAACGAGAAACAAACAAAGAAAAACAAAGCAATCCTCGCAACGAACCGTCATTTTCTTTGAACATGCGCCTACCGCCGCACACAGCTGTTCGCACAGATGCATTTTTTTTTTCGCAGTACGGCAGTCGTAGACAAGCTGAATGCAGTCGCAACGAGAGCTTGCAACAAAGAACGGAGGACCTATAGGCGAAATTTATTGCCATTTCGCTTCACGCAGACAGCCAGCAAGCGTTTGTCACGAAATTATGCGCACGTTTGGCTGGAAATTTCCACGGACAATTTTCGCATAGACGATCGCCAGAGAATGCCCGATATTGTTCCTTTGTGGGGGTGTCGCAACGTGACGTCACGATACTCCATACTGCTGTCACATGTACACCGATAGGGTTTCCTACAAAACATTACGAGACTTAAAGCTCTGGCTCTGCGATCGTTTAGCTGCTCTGGGGGATGACGGATTGTAGGCGCATTTGTGTAATCTTCGGACCCGCGGCTTCACAAGTTATCGCGGCTTTGATTGCTGCGCCTATAGCTTTGTAAATTTCCGAGCTACCGTACTTTTCTAAGCGCAACATTGCAACAGGTTTCTGCGCACGTGCATTATCGATTGCTAATTATTTCGTTTAGGGCACGACATTTAGTCAAAACTGATCAATCCGCGCAAAGTCCCGGTGCCGTTTGAAGCCAAAAGGACGGCTTTGAGGCAAATCCTCCTTATTCGACACACTAAGACCGTAATGGCCAAAATTCACGTTTCTTGTCGCTCCCGTGGACACTATAGTACCAGATATCACTCTGCAGTCGCCTCCCGTTGATTAGATCACGGTTAATTCGACTGTTCGCATAATTCGAACGCACTTGAAATCCCCGACGAGAAACGACGAGTTATTTTTTGTTGACTTTTCGAAAGCTTTCGATTCATTAAATCACCTTGCATTATTAACAAAATCGGAGCGTCGCGCATTTCGTGGCTTGGCCTTAAATTTTATGACGTCATACCTAACCATTAGAAAGCAAAGTGTAACAATAAACGAAGAATTCTCAGTGACAAAAACTGTGAGAACAGGTGTTCCGCAGGGCCAGCGTGGTAGGACCCTCATTACTTCATCTTTATATTAATGATATTGTTAACATATAGGAACAGGCTTCATTCATAATCTATGCAGACGACACGAGTATATTTTTAAGTTCCGATAGTCTTGATAATCTTACTCTTAATGCAAACACTGTTCTCGATAAATTAAATAACCGGAGTATAGCAAATGCGCTGCAAATCAATCCTACAAACACCAAAGCAATTTTGTTTACACCATACCAAAAACATATACACTTTAATTTTAATGTTGAAATCGGTTCTAATAAAATTGATTTAGTGTCAGAAACTAAAATCATTGGCGTAATGTTCAACGAACACTTACTCTGGAATTCTCAAATTAAAAGTATTCGTCGTAATCTCGCAAAAATAGTTGGGATGCTGTGCAACTGCCGGTATGTATTACCTGAGAGACTGAAGCTCTTAGTGTACAACTCACTTTTTTCCGCCCAAGTAAATTACTGCTCGTTAGTATGGAGTACGACGTCGCACATAAATATAGATAAGATTAATAGATTACAGAAGAAAGCTATTCGTCAAATTGCAGATGTTCCTTGGGGTTTACCATCACATAATCTATTCCTTAGGTACAGCATCTTACCTTGTGGGGTTCTCACCCGTGCTCTTGGGACAAAGGAACGACAACACAGTAGTGCGAACAATCACAACGGCATTTATTGCACCTTTCATAGACTAATGCCTGCTATCCGAGTTGCTATCCACAAAACATGCCGATGGGCGTGCGACAAATCGCGGAAGTCCGACTCACCGCAACCGGAAAACGAGCGAATATGTTCGCCCCATGCTGGACACCAACGCCTGGTCGTTCGCGCGTACGGTCACGCGAATGGTGGCGCGTTCTAACGATCGTGTTCGTCCATTCCGGGGAAGGCCTCGCGAGACGGTCTTGCAGAACCGTGGATCGGCGCACGCGCAGAACGTCCGCGCCGCTTGCCGATCCCCAGCCCAAGAGGAAGAGCCGTCTCCTTTCCGCGCCCAAGTAACCCCGCCGTTAGGTGGCGTTAGCAGGGCCACACTCGCGCCATCTCTCGCAATGCGCTTCAAGCAGACCGACTGCCGCTGGCACCAAGCCACACGGCGAAGCCGAATTACAGGAGAAGGGAGCTATGCGGGAAAACAACATATCAGGGGACGCGTGAGAGTCGCGCATCCCCACAATCTTGTGAGCAGTTCTATAAGTACCGAATGTTACTCCGTTACAAAATGAATCTAAAGTATAATAACACGTCATTTATGTCACTGTGCAACCTAAGGAGCGCTCCGGAAAAAAAGCATACAGCTTCCGGAGCAGGACAACTTTGCTAGAACCTTTCTGTAGGACAAATCATGGCTCTAACAGTATAGAATATCATTTAAGCAGACTTTTGAATGAACTAGTTACTTCTGATGTAAATGTCCTCGATGTGAGGCATAGCGATCTTAAATTTTACTTTCTAAGCAGTTTTTAGTAGTTTTGTTAATACATTATCATGTACCCCTATTGATATGTTCTGAATATGTTAAATGTGGGATATCTTTTTTCTTTTTTTCTTTTGTACTTCACCATATGTATGTACTTTACCTATCCACAATTTTTTCTTTGCAGTTCATAAGCGGTGATTTTTGCATTCCCACTAGAATCAAAGTTTTTGTGATATTGTATAATGCTCTAATAATGATAACAATCACTGTCGCGCTGCCATTGACTGTCTGTAAGGGTATAGGGATACCGTCAAGATTGTCGATAAAAAAAGCTTTTTGTCCCTGTTCCCTGCATTTCTCATCTATGAAGGGCAGAAATAAATTGAATTGAAATTGAAAGGACAACTCGTTTAGTTGCAACGCGAAAGCATGTCACTTCGGGTAACGGACGGACGGACGGACGGACGGACGGACGGATGGACGGACGGATGGATGGATGGATGGATGGATGGATGGATGGATGGATGGATGGATGGATGGATGGATGGATGGATGGATGGATGGATGGTTGGATGGATGGATGGATGGATGGATGGATGGATGGATGGATGGATGGATGGATGGATGGGTGCTATGAGCGCGTCCCCTTTGAAACGGGGTGGTGGGTTGCGCTACCAAGCTTTTTTTTCATATTTTGGCTTGTGTATTACCTTTTTTATCTTTTTTAACAAGCAAACATTCCCAGCATCAGAAGTTGTAAACCATCATTGGTAACTTTCTTCTTCTTCTTTTTTTTTTTGCACGTCGTCTCCGTTGTTTGTGGTCTCCCTACTTTTCTGCCACCACACCTCCAATCGCCTTTACTAATCTCTGTTGCGGACATGTTTGCTTTTCCCCCTGCTATCCCTGAATTTCAGTCCTCAATCAGCCGCTGTGCGCGAGTCCGAGAAGACGACAGCGGGAACTTTTGAGCTGTGAAAAGCCAGAGCGATCGCCGCTTCCTCCGCCACATGGGAAGCTGCACGTTATTCACAGCTTCAGCGATGCCGGTGGAGAGAGACATGGAGATAAGCGCGGTTCCGAGGGATCGCGCGCAACTTCGCGCAATTTTATAGCCATATAATCACTCAGCGCATATCACTCATATCAGTCACTGGCTACGGCATTCCGCTGCACAGAACGAGGGATTCGATTTCCGGCTGCGGCGGCCGCATTGATACGGGGGAGGGAGGTAGAGTAAAAAAAAAAAAAAACGTACAGTATACTAAGATTTAGGCGCAGGTAAAATAGGCGCAGGCGCTCACATTGAATCGGGAGCGTCCGTCAACCCACAGTTCAGCGGATCATCGCAATAATCACCCATACTAAATCCTGGCTGCTCTTCCAATGTCCCTGTAAAACCCCTTACAGTCGGCCACCATATTTGTCACCCTTATATATGGCCCATAGACTGCCTCTTATGGACAGCGTATAGACATGTGCAGAACTTTGTATCGCCTATCGTCTCTAGCATGCGTATATGTAAAGAAAGAAAGATAGAAGGAAGGAAGGAAGGAAGGAAGGAAGGAAAGAAAGAAAGAAAGAATGAAAGAGACAGTATGCAGATACTAACTATCCTGCGATATGCCTCAGGATGTGCTTAATTTTATTTTTGCGAGAAAACTATCTTGCGCGTTTGTGCGCAGGACCCACCGCGCAGCTCGTCTCCATATGTTCAAGGCCACGAATAAAGCTGAATAAGAATAAAGTATATTGTTTTGCTCGCCTTCTGTCTTGAAGGAACACCTGCACCTACCTATGTCCGCGCTCATTGTAGGCAGCACAATGTAAAGTCAACGACGTCCGTGGAACACACGTCAGCGGACCCTCGCGCATGTGTTCCAGCAGTGGCGTAGTCAGAAATTTCGTTTGAAGGGGTGGGGGGGGGGGGGGGGGCGCTCACGTTGCAGCTCGGTCTCCTCCTTATAGAATTTGTCGAGGAATCAAATACATTAATGATAACTGCATTGCGATTGCCAAAGATGCTGCAAACAAAATCTTCAACGCTGCGCACTCTCAAAACTAGTAAGACATGTATTCTGTCATAAAATAATATACTCGTATGTCTCAAAAATTGTGCCCGAAATAAGTGGCAACAATGCTTCCATGTTGTTCTTGTCTATTTAATAAGTAAAGGAAATATCACACGAGCTTTAGAACTATATCTGTTCGAAACCAGCAAAGCAGTGCATGCCGCTGATATGAAAAACGTAAAGGACATGAAAGGAACGAGTTGAGGACAAATATTTTAATAAAACTTCGTCATTCCAGAACCTTGTTTACATTTTCGTGCATATGCAACGGCCAGGGAAAAATCTCAATGACGCTGTCCTTTGTTCGAATGTATTGCGCAGGAACAGCTGTCACCGGTCGTGTATTGTATCTGCACCAAAATTATAGTCTCAAAAGAGAGCACATATAGAAAGCAACACTTCTGCAAAATATACGAGGGCGAGGCAAATGAAAGTGAGCCAGTACGAATACATGACAAACGGGATACTTTATTTAAAAGTAGTCTCCATGAGCATTTAGACATTTGTCCCACTGACTAACGAGTAGCGTGATTCCCGCCTTATAAAACTCCTTGGGTTGTTGCTTAAAAAAGTCTGTAACTGACGCTTTCACGTCATCGTCCGACACGGATCAGGTTACCTTGAGCTGATTTTTCAATCGCCCCATAATGTGGAAGTCCCAAAGCGACAGGTCTGGGCTGTATGGCGGATGTTGCAGCATTTCTCACTTGATATTTGCCAGTTTTGTGTTAACCACATCAGTGACGTGGGGACGGGCATTGTCGTGGAGCAAGATGACCACATTCGTCAATTTTCCACCTTTTTTGTTCTTGATTTCGACAGGCAGCCGATCTGGCGTTTCCCAATACCGGAAACGATTGGTAGTCTCTCAAGGATTAGCAAATTGCATCAGTAATGGCCCCTGATGATCGAAAAAAAAAAGTCAACAACACGTTTCTGGCAGAAATGACGGCCTTTGCTTTCTTTGGGGGTGGTGAATTCGAATGTTTCCACTGTAAGCTTTGCGGTCATGTTTCAGGCTCGTAGTAGTGGTGCCATGATTCGTCCCCGGTCACAATTGCAGACAAGAAGTCGTCAGCCTCATTGTGATACCGGATCAGATGAGCCAAGGCAGTGCCGAACCTCTGCGTCTTCTGGCAGTAGTTCAAAGTCTTGGGCATTCATCGTACACACAAGAGCCGATAACCGAGATGTTCATGAATTATGGTGTGACCCGAACCGTGACTGATGTTCACACGCCCTGCCAGTTCATCGATGCTCATCATTCGTTCTTGTCTAAACAGCCCATCAGCCTTTACGGTTGTGCTGGTGGTGATTGCACAGTGTCTTTGGTCCGGTCTTGGATCGTCTTTGCAACTTTCACGTCCTTCTTTGAACCGTTTGCTCCAACGCTTCACAGTGGCCAACGAAACGTAATGTTCAACGTACGCGGCAGCCATACGGTGACTAATTTCTTTTTGGGAAATACCTGCAGCTGTCAGAAACCTCACGGCACCACCCTGTTAAGCTTTCGGAGTGTCCATTAGGTCAAGTAACCAAGTTCAATCCAGTGTATGAGAGCATTAAAGAACCTTTATCCTCACACCTGCGTGTAACTTTTGTAAATGAGAGACGTCTCTGTGCTACGCGCATGCTGTGCGCATAATGAACCGAACCATATTTGCGCCGGGTGGGTTGGCTCACTTTCATTTGACTCGCCCTCGCACATTAAAATATCGAAGATACAGCTTGATAAAGGGCAAGACAGTGTCACTGGAAACAAAGTTCAGTACACAAACCTCGCAACAAGCAAATTGAATATACCCGTATAAGGCTCCAATAAATCTAAGTATTTAAGAAAAAGTCACTATATATAACGTGTCAAAGAAGGCAAATAAACATGTTGCAAAATCGCAGATTCACAGATCAGAGAATCCTAGGGCCCGTTCCTGCCCCTGATTATTGCGCGTGACGGAAGGCGGCGCGCTTCCTCCCCGCTTTTCTCCCTTGCGCACAGAAGACATAGACTCCATCGTCGGCTCATCCATGCTACCCATCCCCCCTACGCTTTCACTCGCACATACAGTATGCGGTGCGCGGTCGCGATGTTATCGCCCTTGGACTTTATACAGAACATGAAGGCGACGGCAACGGCAAGAATGCGCCTGGAGTGTCCACATAATTGCTATCGCTATAATATGATAAGGGTATCCGGCAACTGAAGCGTCCCATGGCCCATTACTTCCCGCAAAATAAGTGAAAAAATCCAACTTTCACCGTGCGACAATTCGCTGCGCCGCAACTCTTTTTTCTTTTTGTGGGGCGGGGCATCGAAATGAAAAAAAAAAAAAGAACACGAAGGAAAGCATGTTGGCCACAATCGAATGCCTACTTCGGACAGCTACCGAAGGAATATCGAACCTGAGACGCTTGGTCCACAGAGAACCATACGCATACTGCTCGTACACCAGCGAGACTACACTTTCCGGAGAGGTTGGCTCAAGCGACGGTGTTGCAATCCGTCGAGTCCCCGCAGTGATAGCGGCGAGCGACCATTGTTTCTTTTTCTAGGGATATATAACAATGACGAGAACGCGGCCTCTAGCAACAGCCTTCGCAGCCGCTGGAAAGCCGCGCTGCTCAGCCCCGCCCTCGAGGATCAACTATGGGCCGTCCAGCGGGCCGAGGATGCCGCCAGGACCCACGAACTCCTGGCGTCGTGGTGGTCGGGGCAACACGAGAAAAACGCATGCGCTCTCGCTGGCTTTGGCAGCACGCGGGTAGCGAGAAGAAGAAAATTGAAGAGGCTCAATGTGGGTCCTCTTGAATAAAAGTCAAGCTACAAAAGAATAAATAAGAACGTAGTTACCTTTGTTGGCTTTAGTGTCTTCACATGGATGCTTTGGCGCTGGTGAAAAAAAAATGTTAATATTCTTTTCTGTGACATGACGGCACAAATGAACCACCACAACGCTGTCTCATCAGACTTCGCTGCGTGCTTTGTCAACTCTAGAGTAGTACACTCTAGCCAACTTGTCTGATAGTGTGTTGATTTGGCCTGTCTTGTTGTATGGTCCGATGTACGACTTTAGAAAAGTAAATGCACCCTTGGCGCCAAATGTTTATAACAACATTAAACCCAAAACGTTCTGGAATTGTAAATCTAAAGCAGAATTAACTTTCGAAATGTGAACACACTTTTTGGCATCAAAAGGTTATGAGAACATTATACCCGTAAAGTTTATACCCACGTGTACCTAACGCACGGTACGCAGGCGTTTTACAACCTTCTGATGCTTCTCCGCGCCTTAGCATTGGGTCCTCTTCCTCGCGGTTTTATTAAGGTGACAAGTGGCCACAGAGGCAGGATGGCCACTGCGTGTGAAGACCTTAAACGTGCTCCGTTCCGAATTTTGGCGACCTCGGTAGGAGAGTATACGTTGCGATCGCTCAATGACGAGATAACGGGTTGATGTGATGCAGTCCAGGACGTGCCACTTTCCGAAAAGAGTACGCAAACCACCCTAAAAACGCGGTAGAAATACAGAAGAAAGATTTAAGAAATGTTTGACGAAATGATGCGAGAAATGTTTAAACAAAATATCAGAGGCTCAATTATCCATCAAAGCGCGAGACCGTAATTATGAAGCACACTACAGTACCAGCAACACGCACTTGGTTGGAGAAAAAGAAAAAAAAAAACTAAACAAGCGAATGCTTCTTTGCGGACGAAACCAACCTTATGTTAGCGACCTTCTCATTCAAAGCTGAAGGTATTTTCTTTCTTATTCTCATATAGTAATTGGTAGTGATTATTGACGTAACATTTTTAAGTATTAACTTTACGTACGTCCATTATGTCATTACAGGGCTTGTTGTAGAGTACATTTGAAATGTCACTCAGTTACAGACTTCACTTGCCTGTAATCCCTGATTCAGACTCTATATATATATATATATATATATATATATATATAACTTATTTGAGCAAGCCGCTTTTCAGAGGACGATGCCTGACCCGGCCGCCATGTTGTGCTTCTGCCCTTCTCTCTCTCTGTCGTCGCAGGCTTCATCATGCTGTACATCCTGTTCATCCTAGTCGTGGTATTTGGTCGGCTGGTCTACCAGCGCATGTCCAAGGCCGACCAGGAGAAGACCCCGGTGGCCAAGGCCGGAGTGGTCGCGGAGACACCCAAGGGACTGCTTCAGAAGCTCAGGGAGGGACTGTTCCCCGCTCGCGAAGTCACAGGAAATGGTGAACAAACACCCTTTCCACCTCTGCTCGGGTGCTCGATTAAAATCACTGGCCTTCGCGAACATAATCGGCCGTCATACATACGCTCTCTAGTCCTCGGGACGCACATTAACTTTTTTAAGTCGGTTCTTATCACCGAATATACGGTATAACTCGCTTAGGAGTACGTTAGAGAACTCCGGGTGGTCCAAAATCGATGCGTAGCCTCCCCCGCTACTCGGTGCGACTCGTGGTGAGATCGTGGTATTTGGCACGTAAAACCCGGGAATACTATATATAGGCTATATATATTGACCGCCTTTCGACATTCCGACGTTCCAACATTCGACATGATCTTCTTCTATTTCGTTTTTCTATTGTATTTCCGTAGGCAGTTAGAAAGAAGTGTAAGGTCTGGAGTTTACGGAGATCGAATGGCCAGATCGTGAGCGAACGAACAGTTTGCATGTTCAGGCCGCGTGCCTTGTTCATTGCTCTTCATGAGAGGTGACACTCGGTCATGCAACCAGTTGGTCCAGCTCTCTTCCTGCCTTGTTAGACTATATACAATAATTTTGATATTTTGATACTTGGCTGAAAAGAGTTGTCACTTTGTATAGTGGCTAATAAAGGGAAAATCAAGATGCAGATACTGTATAGACGGGGAATTATACGGTTTTGTGAGAGGCGCTGCTCTGTCTAGAGTGCTAGACAGCGCAGTTAGAAGGTGCTCTGGCCCTGCAATTAAAAAAAAATGTAATTAATGCTGCGGTTTTCCCAGGCCAAAACCGCGGTCTCATTATTAGGCACGCCATTGTAGTGGGGGGCTCCGGCTTTATTTCGACCACTTGAGGATCTTTAGCGTGGCCCTCAATATAAGTACATGGGTGCGTTTTTTTCGGATCGCGATCCGAAGTCTGGATCGCGATCGAGAGTGCACTGCGTGGCACTCATATAACCTTCGTGCTCGTGGCTTCGTATGCGCTTTCTTGCTGCGTTATTTATTAGGCTTTATCTTACCAGATTTCCCAGCATTCAGCATCTTCTAAACGAAGCAAAGTAATATACGTATTCTGCGCAAGTAAAGGATCATTTTGAATCGCTTCGGACATAACGCAATGTGTTGTCGGAAACGAGTGTAACTTATAGAGTTGCAAAGTCGTTCGAAGCCATCAGAACGAAGTTCTGAGAAAAATTCCGAGCGCCCATCGTTATTACCACGCCTAGCGAACGGCCATGCTTGCAGCGCCAGAGTTCCCTGTCGTAATTTTGATAGAAAACTGTATCGTCTGTTCAGGACCTCCTAGACCAGGCGGCGCGCGCCGCTCCCGATCTCGGAGGCTACGGTCTGCTCGACGTTAAGGAGTGACCTACTTTTCTTTTTTAACATGCTGTACTGCATTCTGTCAGTGGCGCCTACTGACGTCCTTTGCATGGTTTCTCCTCCTCGTCTTTGCCCTTTGCAGTCTCTGGCGACCAGCAGAAGAAGTGCGCCATGTTCAACAAGTCCGCGCCAGAAGAGTACGACGGCGTCATCCTGCGACGTAAGCGAGAACTGCATGTCTTCCGAATCAATAATTGCGCTACTCTCGGAGGCCATTTACTGCGCAGTTAGGGAGTCGAGGGACAGTCAACGTAGCGACACGTTGGTGCTTCGCGGATTTGTCGTTTTGCGCGTTCGTTAGATCTCACTCCCCCGACCTCGACCTCTCTTATATAACATCACCTTAGCCAACCACCTCACTAAAGCGACGGGCTGGACGCCCGCCGACAGGTCACACGAAAGCGAACGCGTCCTGACAAAGACTGGCTGGTAAGAACGGTTGCGTGCGCATACGATCGAGTGTGTGCGTGTGTTGTGCGTGAGCGCGCATTTTCTTGATCGTAAGTTGAGATGGCGAATTGAATCGCCTGATACTACGCGTCAACGCCTCCTACCATAATACGTATCACGGCCCAACTCTAAATGTACTGATGTTGAAGAATGCGCAAACATCCGTGCTGCAGTCTCGGTCAGCAAACCGCATCAAGCTCTACAGTCATAAAAGAATCGTGAATAAATGTCGAGGTGGAGAGAGGAATCGGTAAGGCTTAAATCGCTCTTATATTTTATCGATATCGCCCGTTATGATCGATGGTCGCTTCTTTTCAGGACCTTCCCTCCCTTGAGCACTCTGCATATAGACCCGCCGCGAACGCGTTTACGCGTAGGACAAGCGAAGTTCGTGAACAGTTCCGCCAAGAGAAAACGAGGCAGGCCTTTTTTTAGTCCCCCTGCGTCCAGTCGAATTGAGAAAATCAGCCATCGTGTCAGAACGGTATGGCGTCGGAACCGATACACTATCGCGCGATCATCCTGTTCCGCGGTGAATGGGAAGTTGGTGCCTGTTGCTCTCTAAACGCCTTTGACAGGATTATGTTTACCTGGGCTCGTTGCTGTACATGGCTTATTCTTCAAAGGAAGCAGGACACAAGCCGAAAAGCTAAGACAAGGATAAGGGTTAATAAAGTAAGGCTGGCTATACTCGGGCATATCGGTATGACGTCTTCTTAAGTTGAATCGAAGAACGTTCATATATATATATATATATATTTGAAACATCTATTGCGTAAAGTTCGCGCAGACCTGCACTCACTCTGTGCGTGGATCGAGTCCTTAAGTCCAGGGCTCGAGGGGGTCAAAATTATTTCCAGGCCCCGGCCCACCACGGCCTCCTGCCTCATGAGATCGTAGTTCTGGCACGTGAGATCCCGTGATCTCATTAAATAAACAACTTATTAAGCACTTCCCGAGCATGGATCAGCAGGTGAGAAAAATATTAGCAGCGGAGAAACGCGACGCAACGCCACCGCCGGTCACATCACCTAAACCTTCAGAGGCTGTCGTGCGACACGTGGGACAGAACGTGCGAAAGAAACAAATAAATCCATTCCCGTTAATACGGCAGAAACAACGAAAGAAGTCAGTTCGGTTTATTAAAGGAATGATGCGCTTGAAGGCGAATATTTGTTGCCGTGATAATATTTGGGTATGTGTTTGTTGCTTCGTTGCGCAATTCCGCAGTGAACAGCGCCTGAAACCGGCCTTTCTGCGGCGATAGTACAGATGTCTATACGTATATGCCGACTCAATATATCTCTTCTCTCCTGTGGTGGGGAACCACGTCTGACGATAACGGGGGGGGGGGGGGGGTGAGGGTAGTTTCCGTGAATGACCTCGAGAAAAAAAAACCTTCTGCGGCAAACGGGCGACAGACAGGAACGTTTGTGCAAGTGATCTGACGAGACAAACGCCGAATAGGAACTGTCGGTTCCTAGAACGCAGCTCTTATGCGCCCGTTCATGCGGTGAGTGTCGGTGTCGTACCTCGTAACCGAGCGAACGAACACAACGAAGGATGAAAGCGAACGCGGAGCGCAGCGGAAGATGAAAGACGGCGACAGTGAAGAGAGCGCGAGGAGGAAAGCGCAGGAGGAGGGTATGACGAAAGCGTGAGAAGAAAACCATAGTGCCACGCAAGACGAACTCTGCGGCGACGATGGCTTCGAGGTGGCGCCAGTGTAGTGCGCGTCGTCTGTTCACAAGAGCGCTGCATGAGCGGAGGTCTGTCTGCTGTGAATCGCGCCCATGCGAGAGGCGAGACGCAGCGCGTGGGTGACGCGTGCACGCGTCACCCACGCGCTGCCTCTCGCGATTTCCCGATCAGCGAGGCAGTCGTGCCACGCTTCGCTCTGTTCGCAACGTGCCGCACGAGATAGATAGATAGATAGATATATAGATATATAGATAGATAGATAGATAGATAGATAGATAGATAGATAGATAGATAGATAGATAGATAGATAGATAGATAGATAGATAGATAGATAGATAGATAGATAGATAGATATCGGAGACTCTTCTGTTCATTCACCGGTCTTTGCCGAAGGCGAGGTCGTGTAAAGGAAAATGGTTGGCTAAAGGGCATATGCGCTCCTGCGCCCTTCGTCGCACGTTGGCTTGCGTCGCTCGTTCACCTCGATTACATCGTTTGTCAATGCCCCTTGTTATGCTGACAGCGACGTCAGGCTCTTAATTACGCTTCCTTACGCCTCTCCTTTAAGCCGTTGTCTAGAGTCTGTTGCGTAAACCTTCCTGATGCCGCACTAGCATCCACGTCGCCGTCCGCATACTCCGTTCCCGAAACCGAAATAACTGACGAAGAGCTAAAGACAAACACATTTGCTTTCGCTGCGGCTGTACTGGTTACATTACTGGTCTATTGCCGCAGCCAATGGACCTCTCTGCCGCCAAGCCCAATATAGACATGGCAGGTTAAGTCTAAATATATGTCGCCTATATCTTATCGCTGATCACATAGGTGGTCGAACGTGATCGTACTGACCTCCAGAACTTTGCGTACACAGTGATCCGCTGGCGCATAGCCGTAGGGTTGTCTTCCGTAATCGCGCTCTCCACTGCTAAGAATAGAGCTGCGGGTTCTCGCCATGAACAGCATTGCTCGATTACAATCACGTAAGTGCCTCACGTGCGCGGCTTCTCTATTTCAGGCGTTGCGATTGTGACTGACGGCGTCTGCTTTGCTTTAAGTTAGCATTGTCGCACCGGCGGTGTGTAAAGATGTTTATTTTGTGCCCGTGTTCCGATAAGAAGGGTCAACGGTTTGCTCGTACCTGTGCAGTTCGTATTTGCTTGTGCCCCGAAGCCTCGTGTGAGAGGTCGTCCAAGTCTACCCCTGTAGTGGTCACCACGTGTATACTGTGCGTCTTTTGATGCGTGCACGTATGAGGGTCAATTTTCGTGCGGTCCTCCCTTGAATAACGTGCTACGCGTTTGATCGTAAGCGCAGTCCGGATATGCGCAGTGAGTGTATGCAACTTGTTTTGTTCCAGATGTCGACGATCCGAAGTGCACCCGTGTCCCTCACGACCCCATGCAAGGTGCTGCCTCCCTTTCCCCTTTTCCCCGATGTAGGGTAGTAAAGAAGGTTTTCTCGTCTCGTCGACTCGCCTGCCTTTCCCCTTTTATCCTTCACTCTCTTATGAATAGATACGCGCGCATGGAGAAGTGTCACGTGGTCTAAGACGATCGCACTCAACAGCACGTGGTCTCAAAGAGCGCTCAGTGGCGCTTTTCGAGCGTTAGTTGTGTGAACAGGCCGACGTCCATGTTTCCTGTGTTCTCCTCTCCCTTACCCCCCGTGTATACAGGCTGGTGAACCGGACGCCGCTGTTCCTGTTGACGTCTTTCTAACCTTTTTGTACCTTCGTGCACCGTTCCCCTTTCTCTCTCTCTCGCACCGTGTCTCTGTGGGGATCCGAGTCGGTGACCGGAGTGCCGGTTTCTCCCTCTGCCCGCACAGGTTTCAGCTTCCGCGAGAGCACCTCGCACCGCCCCCGGCGACGCACCCTGTCGGGCGTCAACCTGCACCACCACCGGCGCAACTCCATCTACATCATCACCGCGGGCGAAGGAGAGCGCGAGGCACGGGTGCGCTCGCGCTCGCGCACCCGCAGCGGCAGTACCGGAGGCGGAAGGCGCAGCCGCGCCTCCAGCGTCGCCTCCACCGAGCGAGGCCGAGGACGGCGGCCGACCAAGAGTGAGAGCTTCCGCGTCGAGAGTGAGTAGCGGCAGCGCCGCACAGCTCAGCGTAGCGTAACGTAGCGTAGCGGGACGTAGTGTGACATAGCGTAGCTTGACGTAGCGTAGAGTAGCGTGACGTAGCGTAGCATACAGCTCAGAACATCACATGTGTGGCAGCGCGGCGCAGCGCGGTACAGCAGTGTCATTCCAAAGTACCGTCATATCGTGGCATGGCATGGTTTGGCTTTGGTTGGCTCGGCTATGCTACAGCAAAAGATAGCACAGGATAGCCGGCCAGTATTTGTCGTCCCAACGTAGCACAGTATAACGCGGCCACGGCATTGCACCCACTGCACTGCACAGCACGGCGTGGCATGGTAAGACTTGCTTTGGCTTGGCTAAAGGTGTGGCATTATAGCATATAGCTCAGCACTGCCTGGTGATGGGGACATCAAGACGAGCGACATACAGAAGCATAGCACGGCACAGTATGGCGCAGCATAGTATAGCGTGTAGACAATCTACGGGCAGCGTACCGTATATAGCGTAGCAAATGATAACACAAATGATAAAGCTTCTGGTTCGGGTAACCGGCTGCGTACGACTTCCTTCCATTGATGTTCAATTGCATGGCATGCTGGTAACGCTTCGCTATGTTCCGCTACATCCTCTGCTTTTTTCGCAGCCATTTGCATGCCTTTCCGCAGCTTTCGGACCCTCAACTGTCCTTAACATCCTTCGGCATGCATGCTCTGCATCTTTCGATTCGCTTTCGATAAGCTTCTGTGTCCTTCCAACATTCTTATGATTTCCCTTTAACGATTATACTATTCGTCCCATTCTTCGAATTGTTTCTGCATGCGAGCAGCAAGCTTCCGACCACCTTCGCTTGCTTTCATTTGGCGTTCTATTGCCGCATTGAAGGTCTGAATCGCTCAGACGGCGCTGTGGGGCGTCGCGTTGCCTTGTCCACGCCGTCTGGATATTCCTGTCGCTGTTCACTTTGTCAGCTCTTTGCATTGCGCGATGTCTGGCTTCGGTTGCGCGGACGGTGCATTGTGCCTGCAAACACAGCCATTTTCATGTACCTGCAACATTCTGAAGTATAGCGGATTTGACAAGTTTGCCTCTCGGATGCTGAGATGATTTTTTTTTTCAATGCGGAAGCATTATATGCCCCATTACGCGAAAATGCGGCGTCGTCCGGGACGCTACCGAGCGACGTTGCCAAAAATGGCCGACGGAGCAAAGAGTAAGAAGCACATCAAAAATGCTCTGATTGACATCAGATTTCCCGGGGAGGTTTCTGTAAACAAAGTAAATCATACTTTACTTAAAGCGCACAAGGACACAAGAAGGGAAGACCAGACAGGAACGAGCGTTTCTCCTGTCTGGCCTTCCATTCTTGTGTCCCCGTTCTTGTGCGCATTGTGTAAAACGTGAATTCTCACAAACTCACCCAAATTTCAGTTCTTGTAAAGTAAATCAATGGCTTTGAAAAGCAAATGTGGTGAATTTCGTTCTGAGTGGGAATCGAACCCACGCCACGACGGCTCCATGGCTCTGGTTGATTAAAGGCGTGCCTAGTGTGTGCGTCACGTCGAAAGATGTGGCCCAGTGCGTGCGTCACTGGGCACGTGATGGCCAGCCATCCAATGGGGAGGAGGTGGCGCCACGTCAGGAGTGTGTAAAATGCGTGTATAAAACAAAAGTCATTAATGTGCAATTGAACATCGCTTGAGCGGTCCTTCGAGTCATAAACTGCTCGCGGGCAAGCGGGCGTGTTGAGACGCTTGGCGCGTTTTGATTTGACCTGACCGAGGCGCAGTTAGAACGTGGAGGAGAGCTTGGGCGGACAAGGAATTAACGCGCAGGGGAAAAAAGAACATTTCACCAAAGAGACTATAATGCTTTCACGTTCCCACACGTACGCGGTCTTAAGCGCATCGCCGAACTTTTAAATGCGTAAGCATTTCTGTGCCTTCCCAACGAAGAAACATGTCCGTTACGTAAGAGCTATCGCTATAAGGAAACTAATGTATAAAGCAACAGTTTATATGAAGGCATTGTTGAAAGGTTCGGTGGTGGTGGAATAAAATCTAACTCTGGAACCACATGTAGAGCCGATATGCTGCATTGCAGACATCAGGCGCATTCCGATTTTGCGAAAATTTATTGCCAAACACGTTGCGTTTGGGTGGTCGCGGGATACGCCTTCCGTTGGGGCGTTCCTTTACAGACCGAAATGCCACCGATCTATGAGGGCTCATGCGCGTCACGTCGCTCAACACAGATAGATAAGCAGTCAATGACTTGATGAGGATGGTAAGGGGCGATGAGGGGCTATATGGGTCTCATCACGGTTGATAATAGTTCGACGCGGATGGATAACGTGCTAAAGAGCGATAAGGACTCACAATGTTCAGATCAATTCTGAGGTTAATAAGCATTGATAACGGTTGATAAGGGACGGATCAAGTCCGATAAGGTTGACAGGGACCGATAAAAGTTTGTAAACATCGGATGATGTCTGATAAGGTTGATAAGGATCGGATCGAGTCCGGTGAGGTTGATAACAACCGATAAGGATTGATAAGGGTCAGATCTAGTTCGATAAGGTTAATGAAGACTGCTAAGGGGGTCGATAAGCTTTATACTTGTCGGAGCAAGATTCATAACATTGATAATGACACCGGGCGGCATGGATATGAGCAAGTAGCAAAATGCTTACGCATACTTGGGAAACCCCCAGAGGAGTTTCTGCGTGTATTTTTTTCTTTTGTGTGTGTGTGTGTGTGTTCTTTTCTTTTTTTTTTTCGTGTGCGCTTAGGTCGCAAGGTCCGATATCTTAAGCATCACAGGAAGCACGATTTAAATGATATCCTGACGCTGGGCGAACCCGGTCCAACGTTGAGCTCGCGCCGGTGCCGCACATGCGGCTAAATTTCGAACGCTTACATATAGCAAGGAGTCTGTCGAGTTGCACCTCGAGCAACTTGCAATTTTTGCCACATTTCCTCCTTCAACGTGGTTCAGAAAGAGTCTGTGCACTGCCATTGTACTGCTCTTTGGTGGTTTTGCCCTCGTATACAGGATTTCCCTCGCATCTGACGCAGGGTTGAACGCCGGTTGCTCTTCCGCACGCAACCGCGCTGCAACTAGAAATTTCGCGAGAAAGCAATGGTAAACGCAGGGCAATTTGCGTAACCTGACACCGGACGTTTCCTTTATAAAGCAAGCATTTCCCTCCGACGTCGTGTCCTCCTTGTTTGCTCTTCTCTTAACCGCGCTCCCGCTCTCCGTTTCAGCGCAGCGTCTATTTGCATACGCCAAGCAACAACGTCCACGGGCAGTATTAAGTTTACGTGCAGGAGAGTGCGGTTCCTCAGCTGGAAGGGACCAGAGATATTTAGTAGTAAGTTCTTCGACGCCGATTAGGACTCCGTCGCTATAACGTCACCGTCGCCACCTGTAATCAGGGCTCCTTAATCATGTCAACAGCCAACGCATCTACTGTAGAGAGACAGTAGATTGGGCAAGCTGGTCGTATTTTCTTTTTTTTACTTTCTGCGGACCTCAACTGTGTCCCAAGAAGTCATGGATTCGACGAAGCATGCGTCGAACTGCAGGCAGTGTTTCTTCCTAAGAAGAATACTTTTTTAAATGACAAGGTCCCAGCAGGAAAGGAAGATAAATGTAACATGTGGTGTTGACAAAATTATGACAAATTGTCTAGAAAAGATATTTGTTTACCTTATCTAAGTCGTGTTCACCAGCGGTACTATGTTTGTTTTATTTTATTTTTCCTTCCTACACTTGGTGTGAGTTCGAACTATTTCTTTCGAATAAACCTTAACCTAAGACTATTGCCATTCGACTCATGCAGTGCAGCCCGACGCCGTAAGTGAATGAGCCACCTCGGCAGGCAGACGTGTTCTTCGGCGACACCAGCCTCGGCTACGCTGCACGTAATTAACAACAGGAAGTGAGGTCGTTGCATACCGGAATGTCAGTTCGTCTTGCTAGTTTTCCGCATCTGCGTTGAGTCGAGACGTTTGCACACGTGCCGACCTCGTGTATACCGCTACCCTCGTGAGGGTGCTGTTGATAAGTCGTCGACATGGAAGGAAGGTACTCGCAGAACAAACAGGGCAAACTGCTGAGCGGAGAAAGAAAGAAAGAAAGAAAGAAAGAAAGAAAGAACAGCCCGTGGCGACCTCGCTTTAACGTGCAAAATGTGCAAGATGAGGACGCTCATAATGTTCCTTCTGTGAAAGACCCTCTGGTCTAATGTGACACGTTAGTTTCAGCTTAACATTGACGAAGACATGAAGACGACAACACAATGCGCAATACCGCGTGTTGTCGCCCCCTGAACATATTCGCCCATGTCACGCTGAAGCTACAGCTGGCGTGTGGTACAATTTGCATCAACGCACGCAGCAATGGTGTTCTGCTACTGGACATTGGAGTTTGGCTTGGAGGCGAACATTTCGAGTAGTTAGCGTTTATGTGGCACTGATGAGTAAAACCTTCTAGTGAGCGCTTTCATTTCTTTTATTCGCTTTACACTTGCTTCAGGTGTTGCCATGCATAATTGTTGTCATACTTGTTGTCAGGTGGTTTCACCCTTAGTCCATCACCTTTAGTACTGAACAAAGAAATTCCGGGAAAAAGACAATCTTTGCACATTTTGCATGAACGTCGTACCTGTAATTTGGAGGCTAAATAAGTAATCTCGATGAATGAAGCGAATAAGTTAATATGGCTATCTGAAGAACAAATAAAAAGAAGCATCAAATAAAGAAGCATTAGAGAGACCAGAACATTACTTATGCAGGCGTTTACGTGTGTCGAATACTGTTGTTGTCCGCAACGTTTCCCAGAGTGTTCAAACAACCGTATAAAGCATCAAGTTCTAATTCGGCGAAACGAATAGGGTTGGGGGTCCACTAGCAGAAAGCCACAAAGGAAACCCATACGGGTTTCTCGGAAAGAAAGCCTCCTATCTTTTCTTTTTTTAAGTTAGTCGTGGTCCGGAAGTCAAACCCGGAACCAGTTCCTTTCTGGTGCTGTCGCTCGACCATCTGAGTTAACCAGGAGGTTTGGAGATAGTAGAGCGAAGTCGAATTAACCAACGACTCGAATGCAGTCTTTCTCTGATTTTACGTCACTGCAGTTTTTCAACTACCTTGAACGTACGCACCCTTAACTAGAGGCTACTCAAGCCAAACACTTAATTGAGCTTGACTGATAAAGTACTCTTCCGCGATTGACCTTAATTTGTTTGGAATAAATAAATAAATAAATAAATAAATAAATAAATATATAAATAAAGCTGCAGTTTCGCCCGAAATGCGAAGCATTGATTGCGATAGCAAATTATTAGACACCTATACGAAGTAAAGTTAGTAGCTTTATCAGCTGCATAAACTGTTGTAAACATACGCTTACTAACTGAATTAACAAACATGGTGTCACGTGCGCGCAGTCATACATGAACACATTTCACTCGATTACCGCGGACACCAGCTGTCAGAACGCAGGCGTGATGAAGAGCGCCGGCAGCGCCGAGCAAATTCCTCGTCGTTCTGCCTCTCGCTTTAATGCGAGCCTGGCGCGCGAGAGCAGAGCGCACACGAAGCCATCAGCTATCTCGGGTCGCCTAGCCTTCGAACCCAGCCGAGATTGCCTCCGAGCCGTTCTGCCGTGTCATGCGCAGGCGGAGTAGAAAAGGAAAATGCGTGCTAACCGGACGGGATCTTATCGAACTTGTACTTTGTACGGAACCTCACGGCGACGGCGACGCCGGCGATCACGGTGGAAATTCGCCTGGAGTGTCCATATACGTGCTATCGAAATAATTAATAATGCAGTTCCCAAGAGGTAAAGAAGGGCTAAACCTCCCTTCTTAAATATCGCGGGCTATCCACAAGGTAAATGTTGTTGTAACGCCATGGCTTGGATGTTAAAATATTTTACTTCACTTAATTTTCTTTCTATCTTTTCTTCTTCTTCGTTTTCAGAAGGAGTATGAAGGAGTAGTCAAAATTTTCGTTAATTTATGAATTAAGACTAGTCCTTTTATTGCGGTAGTGAACAATTATCTAGAATTGGCTGGACGGTTGCCACAAAGCCTGACGTCATAAGCAGGTGACGCGAGAATTGACAGGTGGCGTCGTCACCGGCATTCCGTTTTTACTTCGTTTTCCGGCGTGTGAGTAAGCCTTCGCTCTAAAAAAAAGTAAGCGCTAATTCGCGTTCGAGAAACGCCATCGCCCAACCTATGATTGGTCTAATATTTTCTTCCGGGCCCTTCTTATGACACCACAAGCATTGCATGACATAACCCTGCCGCCTCGCCTCCTCTGGGAGTGCAGATGGCGAACTTGCTCCACCGCTGCCGCTACCGTCACCGCCACCGTTTCTCGGGCTGGACCCTTTGACGCACGGCACCATGACGCCCATCCCGGTTCCGGCAGGCCCGGAGAGTGTGGCCGAGCTTACCGTTCCTACGCCCAAGCCCCAGTCGCAGCCACCGCCAGAGCCACAGCCAGAGTCGCAGACGCAGCTCTCACCCCTGCGCGAGTTCTGGCTGCACATACGTCCCATCGACATGGAAGAGTGGCCCAGCAAGCCCTGGCTCGTCAGGATCATCGAAATCATCAAGGTAACAATTAAAACACCCACGTCTGGACTATGAAAGGAGCCTAGTGCAAGTGTCTGTGTTAATGTCGACTACCCGGGTCATCAAAATTTAGATGCACGAGCGATTTTTTGCTTATTACTCCCGTCCGAACACGGCGGCCGCTGCCGTGTATCGACCCTGCGACCTCGTCAATAGGAACTGATCACGATGATGAGACTTCCGTGAATTAATTATTTATAAATAACAATTCATTCATTCATTCATTCATTCATTCATTCATTCATGGGACGTCGTCTCCTCGTCGGCTAGATGAACACCACTTGCGTAACTAGTTTAAGCCGCTGGCTTAGTGTTCGTTATAGCTGGCTTTCCCGCAATAAGGAGCACCAAGACAGGAAGCCAACTTCATTGATCTCGTTTGTTTTACTGCGGTCGATAGCGCGTATATCGGAAGTGCCTGCGCGGGTACGCAAGCGTAATCACGAATATATTATATCCTCGACTATGCATAAATCTCAAACCGACTTCGATAATGCCTTGAAAGCGCGCGTCTATAGCTTCGCCTTATCGCTAATTACTGACAGGATGTGTTTAGTAGCCTCGTAAATGTATAGTACCCGTCTCTTAGAGAGAACGACAGGCCCGGCACATTTGAGTGGCAAAAAATCATTGTCGTGCATGTATTTCCCCGCGTGCTGCTTCCATTAGGGTGTCGGAGAGACTACCACTGGATCGGTGCGTGTGTTGCAGCGGGCGCCACGTACGCGGGAGTTTTCGAGGAACCATGCCGTTCCACCGGCGTCAACAGCGTCCCTAACGCCTCCCGCGCGCGCTCTTGTTCGCAGGCGCCGATCTACTTCATCCTGACGGTGACGACGCCCGTGGTGGACTACGAGAACGACAAGCACAACTGGTGCCGCCTTCTCAACAGCCTGCACTGCGTGCTCAGCCCGCTCTTCATTACACTCGTCGCCACCGGTAAGAGGGCGCACCTCCCCGTGGTAGCACTGGGTACCAAAGGGACGTGCTAGAGATATCGCGAGGGTGTAATTATAGAGGTACAGACAGAAACTGTGCTAGAGGTGAGCAAGATGTCTACTAGAGGTGCAGGAGAGGTGTATTAATAGGTACCCGAGATGGTGGCTAAACAGAGAGAAAACCCACCTCTGCGTGGTAGCACTGGGTACCAAATGGACGTGCTAGAAGTATCTCGAGGGTGTAATTATAGAGGTATAGACAGAACGTGTGCTAGAGGTGAGCAAGATGTCTACTAGAGGTGCAGGAGATGTGTAATAATGGGTACCCGAGATGGTGGCTAAAGAGAGAGAAAGCTCTTGGTTTAAAAGCAGAGGGTGCACAAACGGTGTGGTAGATATGCACGAAAGTTGAATTAGAGCTGCACAGGGATTATGCGAGAGGCGAGCAAGGGGTCCAGTAGAGGTGCACAGAGGATGTGCTAAATGCGCAAGAGGGGTCTACAGAAAGGTTATGAGGATGGTGACTAGAGAGAGATACAAAGCTCTGATTGAAAAGCAGAGTGTTTAGCCAGCATGCGTATATCCGTCTGCACGCTATTATTTGCAGATAATGGGACGAAGCGAACGAGAAGACCTAGAAAAAAATGTGGGCAGAATAAATTTATACAGATACAGATAGAAAGGCGCAGGCCTGGTGGTCTTATTGGTAAAGTAAGTGCCCCATAGGCGACGACGGCAGCTAATTTTGCAATCTTGGTGGTTAATGCACGAAATATGACATTATTGATGAGAGGAAGATTATTTGAAGTTGCACGAGGATGTACTGCAGTCCCACGAGATGTGTATTAGAGGTGCATGACAGTCCCACGACAGTCCAGTGCCATCCATGGTTTATAACAACCGTACGAAGTCGAATAGAGCTTTACTAGGCTTGATTAAGAATGTATCGATTTGGGTGAGTTGGCGGGTGGGAGGTTCAGTTAAGCAACTTTATTAAGCAAGCCAATTACACAAGTTTAGGTATTTTTTATTTGACCGGAGGATTTCGTTTTCAGGGAATATACGTCCCATGTGCTCATTGCTGATGGAAATGTTAATTTTGTACTCCCCGTCAGGAACCCTTAAAAATCAGACATTTCATTAGCACAGCTTTGATAAAATGCATGCGCCTGCCTGTGGGAACGTTTTTTCTGAACGTTGGCCGAAACAAATCTCAATTATGTCGCGACCGGAGCATATCGGGAGGGAAATAGTAGGCGCCGTTACTATCGATATACTATCAATTGCGCAACGTACCGTATCTAGGCGACGAAGTATGTGAACACGCCCAAACTTTCTGCGTTCCGAAAACTTTCTTCGGCAGGCATAAATATCTCAACTTTCGCAGCATTAATGCGAACAGAGAAGCTTATACATGACACGTTCTGGAACTGGCACTGCATAGACGCCAACAAAGAACCATCAACTGGACTTCTGTGTGCAGATGTCTCCTAGCGTTCGTGTCAAGGACGCCCTCTTGTCCACTGCTGTGCACTGTGCCAATATAAAACGCGGCAGTGGCCTTATCTAAGACTGCCTCGTTTGAGGCTGCCTGCAGACTGCTTTCGTGATGCTGTAACTGGTGCTCGAGTCATTGTTACTCAGTGAATTAGACTAGACGGATATGGCCAGTGAATATATGGCTAGATAGCATGAAAGAGGGAGACAGAAAGAGATGCAGTCAAGCTTCGTAGTTTTCAGACACAGCTCGTATCGCCTTGTCTGTTGTCCTTGTATCTTGTGCCGCTTAGTGCGGCCGTTGATAAGAAAGGTCACGCTTGGGTATGTCAAGAACGGGTTATGCAACACCAACGCAGATACGAAGACAAAGGCGCTAAATTAACGACTGGGACAATCGTTAACTTCCAGCCGAGGCTCATTCGACGGTGCGCGCTTATGTGTATACTCGTGTACGATTACTCAACGAGCGCGTGTGCAGTGAATCATCCGAGTCACACGTGACAACGAAACGTAATACTAATGACAAGGAAAGAGCACGGACCTGTGAAAAGTTTTGGGTAACATAGAAGAAGCAGAATAGCTTTACGTGGACGTTACGTGTGTTACACAAAGTTACAATACAGAGTGAGATCGCGTAGCACAGAACAGTACCGGGACCTCCTAACATAACCTAACGCAACATAAAAAAAACGACACATGTATTTTCAACGTTCATACAACGCTCTCATACATTGCAAAGCTGCGTAAAAATATTCGTTTCTTTTTTTAACGAACATGCTCAAGGGCTGCTGACATGATTAGTCTTGGATAGCTCTATTTCAAAACCATCTAGTAGCTTTTCCCGATGCTTGTGCACCGAAGTACATTCGCGAAAGGAAGATGAGTACAATCGCACTATCCTCAGTGGAGGGCAAGGTTATCAGATACACCCCAGTTCTGCCGTACTGTATGATTACCTTCCCTTAATCTAACACTTGCAAATATGCCAGACTGCGCGACTAATCGCTTTGCAAGGTACAACGGCAGCGTAGAGTGCACGACGTTCTCCGCGCATTTCACTAACTGGGTCTTGTGCGCGCTTTCGCGTCCGGGTCACTTTCTGCGCCTCTTTCCACGTCGCTGCCTTGGAGTAGCGGAGACCAAGAAATTTTTTACGGTGCATGTAAGGTAACATTCACACCTGTGCGTTTACGAATTTCTTTTTTTTCCCCAGCTGGCGCGAAATTTTCTACAAAAAAATGAAACATCGCAGTTTCACACGAAGAGCGAAGTATTGACAGTGAATGCAAGATATAAGGTTATCACGGGAAGTAAAGTTTATAGCTTTATGGACATTATAAAGTGCAGTAAGCGTTCGCCTAATTGACTTCACCGCGTGTCATGTCACGCGCCCTTATAGACGCGGAGTTCTCTCGACGAACGCGATCGCTCGCGATCACGCATCACCGGCATCGGGGAGCGCGCGTGCTTTTTTTTTCCGGAGCGAGCGTTCCGCGCTGCCGCTCCCTTTTACCGTTTCACTGCGTCGTCGTGCCTCCGAAACTCGAGAGGTCACGTGACGGCCTACATTTACATTCGGCGTGCGGACACGGCGGCGGCGCGAATTCGCCTGGAGTTTATTTCCGTAAAAAAAAAAAAAACCTTTATTGCGCAATGAGTGTTTTTTATTTCCGGCCTGTTAGGACGGTGATGCCTCGGTGAGCTTTCTCGACAACGTTTGCTCCTCCTCTCAGGCGGCGACGACATGGTGGGCGGCGTGCCGGTCATCGTGATCGTGGCCCTGGCATTCGCGTGCGTCGCCGGCACGGTCTTCGCCACGTCGACGTACGAGGATCCCCCCGGCTACCACTGGGTCTTCGGCTACGTCGGCTTCCTGGTGGCGGTCGCGTGGATTTACCTGCTCGCCAACGAGGTGCTCTCGCTGCTCAAGGTAATGTGTTGTGCAATAAACGAATCTTCGCCACGAGAGCTGGGGTGGAGAACTCGTTTTCGTTCTTCGGAGCGCTGATCTGCACGTCGCGTCCATTTTGAAGATCATCTTGATGATGATCCCTTTTTTGATGGCACAAACCCACTGTGGAGGGCATGCCACGAACCAGCTGGCAATGTGATTAAAAAAAAAAAGCGGGTGTGGGGGGATAGAGAGTAATCGAAAATGTGAAAGAAAGCGATAATAAATAAAATAAAATAGTGCTAGTCAGCCTTGCACACACCCTCTTGTAACACGCACTTAATATTAAAAATACCTTAAGGAAAGGGTAGATGTTAAAAATAATTAAGGTGAAATATGAATAGTAATATTAGTAATGTTATTACTGCGAATGTGTCTTCTTGGTATTTGAATTTTTATGTTTATGGTTAATTGAAGGAGAAATAAATGAGTCGCGGAAAATAGGAAATATTGACAAGGTAATATTTCGTGTCGCAGAGCTAATTGTAAATGGCAGGGCAAATGTTTCTGCGGCTGTATCCTAATACCGATGCTCCAAGTGAGAGCAGAACGGTACTGCGTAAGGACAACCTTAGATTAAAGTCAAATTCTTTATTTCTGCCTTGTACAAATACAGACAGCGGAGGCGCAGAAAAAGCTGTCAGAAAGAGCTTGACATAGCCGCAGCCCCCTTTCGCTTGGCAGTGGCTTCACAGCAAGGCTTTTAAAACAAAGGTAATTACAGTCTAATAACACTTATACAATAATGAACAAGTACTAAAGGAAACATAACAAAATTATGCAATACTTAAACAATATTCACTACAAAGAAAAACAGAACTTACATGGTAACATACATAGCACGCAAAGCACTAATTGACGCACTGAAAAGATCAAAATTATTATATACATAAGCATTTAAGAGGGAAGGAAGAGTGAATTGTAGGCGTTCTCTACCGGAATTTGTTCGGTGGGTCGGCGCTACCTAATTACGAAGCGGAACTTCCAAACATGGTTTTCATTGAGTAGAAAACCGCCGGCACGGTAGTAAAAAGGGATCGATGGATTCCGGCTCATTGCAGAGGCAGCATAAAGGGGATACCGGCAGACCAGATCCGTGCAAGTAAAAATTAAGGGGTGGAATACGGCAACGCTGCCTTGTAAATGGCGCTTCAAATCGTCAGTTACAACACCATTGTCGGTACTAAAAATAATTTAGGTGCATAAAGTCCGTAGGTTTTCCTAAGGAGGGGCTTTTTTTCTGTCTTCGGTCAAGAAAAAGAAAAACTTCCTATATCTTGCCACGGTGATATTGGCAGTTACCGGCTGCGCAGATATCACCGGACCATTTAAAGAGGCTCGTGCCAGAGAATCGCCTATTTCATTAAGATGAACGTCTCGGTGGCCTGGTAGCCAGACTAAATGAACTGAACTTAAGTGGCGCGGAGCTAATGCACAAGATATGTTCAAGCTACCGAATTTGTAGGCGCGGTAAGCGCGCTGCATAGAGAGAGACGATATGTGACAATAACTACTCTTGTAGCGTAATTGGGTAACTTTCGCAAAGCGATCACCATTGCCCGAAAGTTCGACCTGAAAAGTTTATGTGTAATCTGGCAGGCGAAGTCAATAAGACTAATTGAAGGATGGCGAGTAGGTTAAGGTAGAGACAGAGAGAGAGAAAAAACGTTTATTTCATATGAGATGGGGATCTTTCTTGTACGGTGAAGCCCTTAGTTCAGGCTTCCGGAGTCCCCCACTACGGCATGCCTCATAATCCCATCGTGGTTTTAGCACGTAAAACCCCGCACTTCTTTACCTTTGCAACAATTTGAAGGCGATAGTTGGAAAGAGAAGCTTGGCTTCCATTTTCTTCTCCGACCGTGTAACGTTAAAGTAATACCCCGGTAAACATACTTAGCGTTGCTTAATAGTGTTCCTTCACTTTCTGGGTACGTTTCCCCTCTTCTTGTACCCTGTGTCCGTACAATATTGCCGTGGGCCCACTGCGCAAGCATTGAATGGGCCTTCATGAGTAATTCCTTCGGAGCGGGATTGGAGTTGATGCGTCATCTAGCTCGTTATCTCTACCTCTGGAGCGATTATTGTTGTCCCTCAGGATTCGCTGCTCAATCACGTTAATAAACCACTGAACGGGGAAAAAACTTACTGCCTTTAAAGCTAATGTGCTTTCTTATTCTGTGCGTTACCTGGCTTTACTCCAAACTGACGGCGGTGACCCTGTCTACTGCGAGTGACGGTAACGTACAGCTTGTAGAAAGCGTTAATGATTTACGACGCCACTTCCCGTCATTGTTCGCTTCTAAGCAAAAGCTACCGCATTCTGCAAACTTAGCGGCAAAAAAAGAAAAAAATCAGTGCCCCTTCCACTCTGTAAAGAAGGATGCCCCGCGAAGCCGTGTATGTGGGCCCCTTAATGGCGCACTGCACTTCCGCCGCGGGTCGGCCCGGCATTGCACTATCTCCGGCATCGCCCCACATGTGGGGAGTTTTTTGCTTACGACGACACAAAAATTTCCTTGGACGGTAGAGGTATACAGCTTCGCTGTAATAATAAGAAAATGGTTAGCTCAATTGATCGGCGATGGTAGCGGCGAAGTCCCGATACGCGGCGGTGCAGGGGACCACGAGCACAAGTATTGGGTCCTTCTCACGTCTCACATATACTCGACGACGGAGGTTCCGCGATAAGATTCTTCTTTTCTTTTTTTCCTGACCGCTGACCAGCAAACTAGCGCGAGATGAAAATAGTGCGATATTATCCACTTTCGCTCGGACGAGCGCTGTCTTAGATGACCGTATACTTCAAACGAACCACGCTGTGACTTGAACAAAGCGTTTTAGTGGCACCTGTCGTTATCTATAATGTCAAGCTCGATAACCGTTAACGAGCCATTGCCAACACGTCACTTGCACCACGTTGGAATGGGAACAACCGTAATTTTATTTATCGGGGTTCTCCTGCTTCTCCAGTAGGTCTGGTCTGTTCGGAGCGTACCCATAGTTCAGTCCGTGCATTCTTAAGCGCTGTCGAGCAAACGATATAACCACGAAGTAGTGCAGGACTCTTGTCCATCTGTATGTCGTCTGATAGGGGCATCTGGGTTTTTCGTACCTCCGATTTCGATCGATCACAAAGCTTCTGTCGTCGGCGGCACTTGTAGTGGTACACCTGAAACAGTCGCAGCACCGTCTGGCCAGTGCGCGATTGTACGTTTAAAAAAAAGGGGGGGGGGGGGGGGGGGGGGTTAGTACGTTAGAGCATCTATGTCATAAGAAAATCGCGCGGGCTAATTCTTGAGCAAAACTAAAGGGAGAAATTTAACGTTCCGAAACTGCACGTTAAGTTGTAAGCGACGCCGCACTAAAGGACTCCGGAATGTGGTTTTCTTTTCTTTTTTTTTTTTGGGGGGGGGGGGGGGGCGGGGGGAATTGGGCAGCGAGCGCCCAATGCACGATCCCCTAGCGCTTTACGCATTCCGGTCACCCCCATCGCAATGCGGCCGCCGCGGCCCGGGACTCGAACCCGAAACCTCGATCGATCGTGATAGCGAACATGCAGTTAGGGAAAAATGGCTGGCCAGTCGACAAACAGCTATCGCGATTTAACTCTTAGTGAACTCTGTCTTTTTTTTTTTTGCTCCCCATAATTTCAAATTTTGATATGTATATCTGACATCTGTATATGTTATCCGTATAGTATGTGTATACCTCTGTGAAAGTTAGATACTGTTATAAAAAAAATTTATTGATCTTTAATTACCGATTTATCTTAGGTTTGTAAAAAGATCAGTGTTTTCTTTGTTTCTTTTTTCCAAAGTGTACGTTCACATCTAATTGTGTGCAGCTGCCTCGTAGATATTTATGGGCCTAGTCAAGGGGACTGTTGATTCAGCTTTTCAGGATGTTTTCTGGAAGAATAAATGTGGATAGAATTTAATTTAATTTAATTTAATTTAATTTAGTTTAATTTAATTGACATCGAGACACACCTCGGCTAGACCGCTTCAGTGTTACGACGCTGTGACTGTAGGTTGGGAACGAAAGAAAAACTATATTTCTCGTGTTTGAACAGGCAGGTTCTATTCATACTTTCTCTTCCTTTCTCCTCATCTTTTCCTCATCTTTTCTCCTTATCTTCAGCCAACCGGAAAGTAAATCTGGTTAACCTATCTGCCTTTCATCTCTATCTTTTTCTCTTGGCATTAGTTTTCTCTCTCCTTTTTAACTACACTCAAGCTATTTAAATATGACTAAGTTCGCGCACGTTGTCGCACGACGTCACTAGTTGAATAACAACCATTTCAGATTTTTTTGAATGTTCACACACCGTGGCCTCTCCTCTTTGCTTTTTGCAGACATTCGGCATCGTTATTGGGCTGAGTGATGCCTTCCTGGGAATGACAGTCCTGGCCTGGGGTAACAGCATAGGCGGTAAGTAACGAACAACCGCGGCCATTAGCAGGCGACCATCTACTACGTGTTCATGAAACATTTGTAGCAGTTTCGTGCACTAAAGTTAGTCAAGCATAAGTTACCTTATTCGAGCATTCAATTCATTCACAGCATTAGATAATTGCGACACATTACTGCAGGAACTAGGTTGCACTATCGTGCCCTCCCCCCCCCCCCCCATCCTTTTCTTTCTTTTTTTTTGCTTTCAGTATTGCAAAAACATTCTCTTATATAAATGCACGCCTTATAAGCGATGTTTTCATCGACATACATATCACATATCAGCACTGTATAACGGTTCTTTTTCTTTTACACATACATGCAAGCTCTACTAGTTCACTGCTGACAACGATTGTCAACCATTGTTATCCGTGTTTCTTTATTTCCCGTCTTTTTTCAGATTACATATCGAACCTGTCGGTGGCCAGGCAAGGATACCCTCGTATGGCGATATCGGCTTGCTACGGTGGCCCCCTGCTGAGTATCCTTTTTTTGGCCAGTCGTAATAATTTCAATGCAGTCAAACGGACAGTCTTTGAACAGTGTAACTTCTGTTTTCTGTCGTCTGTAACTAAAAGTAGAAGTTACATGTGACACTCGTTCTAAACCGCCTCTCCGGCACTTTGGAATGACTACCGTTCACACTGCCTGAGTGATTGCACAGTTCAGCGACACCCTCTACGTGTTCACATTGCAATGAAACATTCGGGGCTTGTGTTCTCAGTGTCTAGATATGGTGTCTGACTACTAAGGACATCAGCTAGTCGGGCGTGCTGCGTTTTGTCGCCTTCTGCAAGTTGTGGGCAGTTTGAGGCCGATGGTGATGGCGTGTTCCTTGCTGCCTTATGTGGTCACAATACCGCGACGACAGACGCGGACAGCAAGAACAGTGGCGGTAGCGGTGACATATTGTAGTGGCATCTTGTTGAGTTGTGTTCAAACAGAACGTGTCAGAAAACTAATTTTGTTGCACGTCCGTTTTCCTAGTGCAGTGAGAAAAATAAAACGAGAAAAAAACGGTGACAGCCGACGCCTTCGCGTCTGCAAGTCGGTATGCCGTGGTAGTTCGATGAAGCAGTTGCTTCAGTTGGAAGGTGCTTTAGTTGAACGCAGGCGGACACAGCAGCACGTCTGATGCTGACGCTATGTAACATGGGATCTGCGGTATCACCGCGAGAGGGACAATTGAATTTCTTTTGATCAGGTTTAGTGTACGGCTTTGTGGGAGGCTCTCCGAACGTTCTTTTTTTTTCGCTATTTGTATATCAGTGGAACCTCTCGTTCGTGCTAGGCCTTTTATTCAAAGTCCTGACTTCGGAGTTCAGTCGTCATGGATATTCCGTTTTCCTGTTTTCAGCTTCCTTCAACAGCCTTCTGGCATGTCCAAGCCTCGCCTCACTTCCAGGACCAATATAAAGGCGGTAGGTCTAAGGGATAACAAATAACCGTACTAAACGCCTCCTCCCCTCTCCACTCTTGCAAAGCTTCTACACTGCTCATGTACAAAAGAATGCGAAAAAGAATTACTTTTTTTCGTTTCGCGTTTTCTCTCAGAAAAGCGAACCACCACCATGTTCTTTTTTTCTTTATCTTCCACTTGAGCAATATATTTTCCTGAGAGGTTCTGTCTGACGTTGCTTATCTGTCTTAATTTACGCGTCGTACTGTACAATGTCCACCCAAGTATGAGTCAATCCTGTACGGAAGTGTGTCGGCTTCACCGCGCGCGCACTAGCTCTAAACGAAGCACGCTTTACAGGATGCTTAGTTCACTTTAGGGATCGGGGTAGGGGGCGGGTTGGGGGGCATTTTTAGTATTGCAGTGAACGAGTCTTAAACGTCTGTTCGGAAAGTAAAATCACTGTAGCAGTGTTGCGATATAAGCGCAGATTCTTTAAAGTGTGCCGGCATGCCGCGCGCCTGTGATCACTCTAAATGTCTTCGATACAACATTGCCACAAACAAAAAATATTAAATAGCACCGTTCGCTCACTCACAAGCGTAAGTAAATGTCTAACGTGTCTAAGCAAATAATTTTTAGGATTATCCTAAGTTATCTGACCTGACCTTGTTGCTTTTAGCTGCTGCTTGATGGACGCGTCATTTGCTTTTTACGGTCTATTCATTACGGCTTAACCGATATTTTGCTACCTAAAAGAGGTGCAGAGGAACGGCCATGAACACGAAATTAATTCGTTGTGGCTTACGGACTCCGAGCTCCTTCCGTAGCTTCAAAGCAGTTCACGAAGCCCACCAAGCCACGTCATAAAAAATAGGAAACTAAGGGATGGTATAGCTGGCCGGACTCAGCTGGTCGCCTCCTTTTCATTGTTTTGGGCGTGCGTGCGGTGACTTACACTGTCCACTTTTTGCATCTATTTGTACGACCGTCGTTCCACGTGTGATGACCTTGACCTGATACAATCTAGATCTGCTGCTCGGCTTCGGAATTCCCTATACACTAAAGCTCGCCCAGAGCGGAGGAGTCATGAGCGTAAGTATCGCTGGCTTGTCTGTTCTTTACTCGAATAACGGGCAGCGAAAAAAAACTTTGCTGGATTTACGGATTTGCAGTATGTTTACCTTAAAGTGACACTAAAGAGCAACGCTGCATTGGTTTGGAACGGTATATCACTTTTCAAAATTTTGTTTACATTTGTCTAGTGGGGAAAAGCTGATTATTAACGCACAGGATGACAGCGAAACTTCCATCTTTTGAACTTCGCGCGCAAACGACATCGCTTTGCGACGTGGGCGTAACGTCACCGATTCTGTAACACTCTAGCGCATTCGGCCTGCGCTTGTGCTTGGAGAAAGCCTCCGCAGTTGCTTTTAGGTGAATTCTCAAGTGCGTTTAAAATGCAATATGTAATCAATCCTCTTTTACCAACACGCGAATTACTATAGTCCCGAGCAAATGCTTTCAGATTCCGTGACGTCGCAGGAAACCTACACGCTAGATTTGAGATGGCGTCGCCACCGCATTTCGCCGCCGTCGCTTTCTTTCGCATTTCGTGTCGCCGTTGTTTGCCGGGAGCCCCTGTCGAATGGCTTCGCAGCGGCACATTGATGCGCGTCGTGCAAGTTGTAGCAAAATGCATTCGTACTATAGTAGCGTACCTTTTGTCCCGACCGTTCGCTAACAAACTTTCTTCGTCGCCTGCGCAGCTGAAATGGACGACCATGGTCGGCATCCTGTACGGAACCATCACCACCACGCTGGTGTCCACCCTCGTCGCGATGATCGTAATGCGGTTCCACGTCAAGCGGCCCTTCGGGGCCCTGCTCGTGCTGCTATACGTGATCTACACCGTAGTTGCCATACTCATCGAAGCCAAGGTGATCTAAGTGCTTCGCCGGAAACGTTGGGCTCAAGACGACGAGGCCGCCGTGGCGACCCTTTGGCGAGTCTGGTCGGACTCGGGCTCGTTCCCGGCTGGCAGAAACGCCGTGTGCGCAGATCGCCGCAGCCTTCCTTACACAAGAGGAGGTGACAGGCAGCGAGCTTCGTAAGATACAGCGAGGCGTTTTACTCGGTTCCCAGTCAATTGTCCGCAAGGGCTTCGAGCGAACGAGCCGGATAATGCCCGGAAAAGCGGACGTTGCTGCTTTTTTGCCACCACCTGCCCCAACCGCGCCACGCCTGCATAGCTCGAAAGAGGACGCACAGCGGCGCCGGTATGTTGCGGACGCAAACTTAAATACCACTTCCCGGAGCGTTGTGTCACCTTTCCGCGTCATCGAACTGCATCGCGAGTGCGCGCGACGTGTCGCCACGAGCATTGTTCCTGCTCTACTGTGCCTCAATTTTGGGGAGGGAAACAATCGTCGTGTGCCGTGACGCAGTCGTGTTGTTGTACTACGTCGAAAGTGCCTCGGCGCCGACATCCAGGCCAAGCGTCTGTGCAACGATTGTCCCTGTGGGGCGTTACTTTAAGGACACGGCGTATCAGAGACTTCTCCTGTGGGCGTCCCTCGAGTGAGTTTTTGAGGGATCGCCGTTCTTGGCTTAGTCATCTTGCTCAGTGTGGAGACCTAGTCAGATGGATACAGTGGTGCCCCCTGCAAAAAGGACTGTCGAGGACCTTTAGGTGGCGTAAGTACGAATAAAAAAGCCTAAATTTGCAGCGGTAGCTTCAGCCAACGGAAGCTCTCTACGTCCGAAAGAAAGCTACGGTAAACCGCGCTGGCACTGCTTCAGTTGCAGGGCAAAAGATGCTGTGCCGGTAACGTCACGTGACGAACGGCTTGCCACCGCGATGTCGTATACTTACCAATGATTGCGTGTTATGTCTACGCACGCACAAGAAAGAAAGAACTCAGTACAAAATGTACGCTTTGCTAGTTATACGTGTTAGAACAGTAAAGGAAAGCTTGAGTCTGTGATCTGAATGTTGGGCAGTCATTCGTTTATTTATTGCACTTAGGCGTGGAACCTTGAGAAATCCCGAATAAACCTGAACGTAACGTGTGGTAGCAGCTCCATGTGTACAGTGCCTCATCACAGTGATACGGTAGCTTTGCTGTGTTATTAAACGGTTTTAGATGTGACTTGATGTTGAAATGGACTCAGCGATAGACAGATGTGTAGTTCGTGTCCGCGATACAGTTAGTCATTTTGCGATGTCGTTGCATCAGAACACCTGCGTGTGAGCATTATTTCTAGTTCTGTCTTCTTTTTATTGATGTCAAATTTTTGTGAAATTGTCAGTGTATGTAATAAAAAAAAGGAAGAAAAAAACAAAGTTCAAGCACCAGTGGCTCATGAACAAGGCCATCTACAAAGAAAGCAACTTCAATCCCTTTGATATCTCCTCATCGTATCGAATAAAACATGCTACACGTCTGAACCCAGACATAGCGAACATGGATGAAATAAGAATACTAGGAGGGAACGTCACGTGACATCCCTGAAGCATCGTTACAAATTCAGCGGACTCAACTCCAGTTCACATCTACGTAATGTGAAGCAAGCTTGGTTTGCCAGCGGATGGTTCTTATGAATCACATAAGCGATCTACAGCGAACGGGTAATGTTTTTGCAACGTGTGTATCGTACGGGTCTACATATATAAATATATATACAGGCACAGACCCACTACACCCGCGGACAACTTCCTATGGCAATGATGATAGTGATGATAGTGATCTAAAGAAAGGAAAGACGAATGAAGGGAAAGCTACGGGCGCGCGGCTGCTGCACAAGTGTTAGGGCGCCAAGTAGTCCGCCAGCGTTTGACAGTGCCTTTGCGGTTGCTCGGAACAGACGCTGATTCAACGCAGCTTCCACGTGCGACGGCTTCGCGTTTGCCCAGACGCGGAAGGTGGAAAAGCCGCAAAATAAACTTTTACTTTCAGTAGTGTGTTTCATCTTATTTAACGGTTGCTAATAAGGTGTTTACGTTTTCTCTTCCATAGCTTAAAGTAACATGGATGAAAACGCGGGACTCTTTTCAGAAGCGCTCTCACTTGTACGCGCTTTGCCTCCGTGGCTTTCCCTTCATTGCCGCAGAATGTTGTCCGCGAGTATAGACATGTGCGTCTCTAGAGCGTTCTGAGAAGCAGCCCAAGCATAGCGGGGCGGAACTTGTGAGTGGACCCTCGCACTATTACAGATTTACCTGTTCTTTGGTTGTCCTTTTTCGATGCAAGTCAATCCTTGTGTATGCTGAAATGAATACTCTTATTTTAGCCGATGACCAGGAGTGTGTACGAATCCCTGTTTTCCTTCTTTTTTTTTTTTTTATTACGCTGCCAGCGCATAGGCATCAGGGAAGTTGGCGTCAGGCGCACGCGTCCAGCGTTCTCGTGTTTCGCGAAAGAGGCCAGCTACCAGATACGTGGCACAGAAGATTGTGTTGAAGTCGTCGAGAGTGCTTCGCATTAAAATAGATAAAAGGAGGGATCACGGGAAAAGCACGCAAGCTCGTGGTGACAAGCGTTCGCTTCTACTTCGCTTCTAGCGCGGACGCGACGTGCTCGTCCTCTGCCTGTCCGCTGGAAACTTGGCAATGCGCGGCTAATGGTGCGAACACTTCGGATGAGAGTGTTGGCGTTGGAACGAGACACAGTGTTTTCAGGTGTCGAAGGCCCAGAACTAAAGGCATCAAATCCAGCGCATTTGGCGAGTGAAAACGGATATATATATATATATATATATATATATATATATATATATATATATATTCATCCATGATGGCGAAGTTCAACAGCACAATAATAGGAAGTGTTGCGAAAGAAATGTAGGGGGAAAAGAAGCAGGCGTTCACCTGGCTGTGTGCCATAACACCTCACATTACTGTACTCCACGCAAAAAGGAAAGAAACAAAAAAGCGTCGAACACTATTACCTCGGGCCGAACTTATGTTCAGGTGCTGCTGAACTGTGAGAATGTTCGTGGAAATGAGACTTGACTCATACTGAGTTTGTTGAACAGAATCAAGCTTCTTCTGTTTTCTTTCGTAGGTCTAATATGTCTAAGATCTAATGGCTCCCGCGTGGCATCTTAGGCGACTTTCTTCAACTGAAAACTCGGTTCAAGTGAAGTTCATTTCGCAGGTATACCTACAGAGGACCCGCCGTGGTTGCTTAGTGGTTATTGTGTTGGGCGGCTAAGCACGAAGTCGCGGGATCGAATCCCGCCCGTGGCGGCCGCATTTCAATGGGGTGAAATGCGAGAACACCCGTCTACTTAGATTTAGGTGCACGTTAAAGAACCCCAGGGGTTCCAAATTTCCGGAGTCCCACACTACGGCGTGCCTCATAATCAGATCCTGGCCTTGACATATAAACCCGATAATTTAATATTAACCTACAGAGGAATGCAATCTTACAGTGGTATATAGAGTCGACTCCCGTTAATTCAATGCTTGATGGACTGCGGGTGTTCGTCGAATTATTTGAAAGGTCGAATTATTAAAACCACAGCAAAATGAACGTACTCAAATTTTTTATTGCTTGAAGTTGATGCAGTAGTACAATATTCTCAGGTGTCCTTAGCTATCGCCTAAGAGACCCGAAGGCGAAAGCCTTGTAATTCACCTTAATCGTCCATAACGTGCCTTAATCCACCTTATTCCTCAGTGCAACTTTATCCACCTTAATCCAATCACTAGTCAATCACTAATTAACTTTATCCACCTTAATCCAATAACTATTCAATCGCTAATTAACTTTGCTAATAATTAATCATCTCATACACGTCTGGACACGCTTTGGTACGTTTACGCCGTTGGGTCACGTGATATTTTCTGTATCTAACAACGCTACCTTGAAACAGAGATTTAGGGCTTTCGCCTTCATAGCTATACACGTCCTCGTCGGTCGCTAGTCCACAGACAACAGCCGATCCGTCGGCGCTGACAAAATCGCCAAGAGAGACATCGTCCAGTGCACAGAGCAAGTGGCCTGTGCGAATCATCAGTGCGGGATACGCTGCTGCCGTCACTGTGGTCGCCTAGGAGTCAGTATCGCAGTTCGCTCAATTAATTGCGTTTTCAAGTTTTAGTCTAACCGCTGCACGCCATTATCGCGCGCCGAATTAACCGCAGCGACGTGCTTTCGCGTTCCAACTAAACGGGTGTTCCTTCCATAGCTGTTTGAAATATTTGAAACAGAACAGTGCGGTTTTCACGGGGACAAGCAGGGAGAAACGACACGGACGAGCGCTGACTTGCAACTGAAGCTTATTGCTTGGAACGAAGAATATATAACAGCTCCAACCAACAGGAGAAACAAAGAAAAAACCATACATATATTCACAATCAATCATACATGCTGCAGTGAACAGGGGAGATAACTGTAATCATCTTATTCCCCCCCCCCCCCCCCCGCTAAAAATGCCAATTCTTTGGACGTAATCGATAAAGAAGGGCTACTGACGCATGCGTCGTTTGACCAGGCGATGTGCGCTGCTTCGATGATTTCACGGGTTAGTTGGTTACTACGTTTAATTAAAATTTGTGTTCGAGCGAAGTCAGGTTGGCAGACCCCGGTGTCGCAGTCTCTACAGTGGATGCCCAGATGCCCTTTTACTGTGTTATGCACATTGTTGTTGTGCTTCTTCAGGCGTTAATTAAGGCATCTCCCCGTTTGACCGACACAAAGCCTGCCACATGACAACGGAATGGCGTAGACAACACAATCTTTACAAGAGACGAATTGATTTTCATGTTTGATGTTGCACTCTCTTGGAACGAAATCATTATTAACCATTTTGCACATCTTCCCAAGCTTATCCGGCGCCGAGAAAACTGCTTTGACACATGCTCTGTTAGCTATCTTTTTTATTCTATGGGAAAAATGATGAATGTAAGGCACTGCAGTGGTTTTTACTTTTTCCCTTCCTGTCGTCGAATGTACCCTTTGTTCTTTTGTGTTTTTGCTCAAACTACTGAGGATAGTTTCTGACACTGACACTAGCAACTGCTTGGGATAACCAGCCTTTACCAGACGATCTGCTTGATGATTGAAGCTATCTTGCATGGAGTGCGTACATGATTTGTTAAGAGCGTTGTGATAGCATGATTTAGCCACTGCTCGTTTAACCAGCTTAGAATGAGATGACGTAAAAGGTAGCAATGGCTTATGGCTTCGTGGTTCGTAAGACCAACACATGTGATGTTGCATTAATCTGAGTTTGATATACGAAAATCTGATGACATCGTTTTCTGGCACTTCAGTAGTTAATATGAGCTGATGAAGGCACTGAACAAAGGTGTCTTTGATCTGCATAAAGACTGCGTCAAAATGTTCCACACTTGTGTCTATAAGAACAAGGAAGTCGTCTACATAGCGAAAACACTCTAAAACCTTTGACCCTTTCAATTTATCTTGGAGTCTTCTACCCTTTTCTGCTAATAACAAGTCACTAAGCACGTGGCTATGCATGAGCCTATGCAGACTCCCCGTTTTTGCAGGTAAAACTCGCCGTCCCAGGAAATAAATGTAGAACTTAGGTATAATTGAAGTAGTTCTAGAAAGGCGCCGACGGAGTGTGCTAGTGTCAGTGTCAGAAACTATCCTCAGTAGTTTGAGCAAAAACACAAAAGAACAAAGGGTACATTCGACGACAGGAAAGGAAAAAGTAAAAACCACTGTAATGCCTTATATTCATCATTTCTCCCATAGAATAAAAAATATAGCTAACAGAGCATGTGTCAAAGCAGTTTTCTCGGCGCCGGATAAGCTTGGGAAGATGTGCAAAATGGTTAATAATGATTTCGTTCCAAGAGAGTGCAACATCAAACATGAAAATCAATTCGTCTCTTGTAAAGATTGCGTTGTCTACGCTATTCCGTTGTCATGTGGCAGGCTTTGTGTCGGTCAAACGGGGAGATGCCTTAATTAACGCCCGAAGAAGCACAACAACAATGTGCATAACACAGTAAAAGGGCATCTGGGCATCCACTGTAGAGACTGCGACACCGGGGTCTGCCAACCTGACTTCGCTCGAACACAAATTTTAATTAAACGTAGTAACCAACTAACCCGTGAAATCATCGAAGCAGCGCACATCGCCTGGTCAAACGACGCATGCGTCAGTAGCCCTTCCTTATCGATTACGTCCAAAGAATTGGCATTTATAGCGGGGGGGGGGGGGGGGGGATAAGATGATTACAGTTATCTCCCCTGTTCAGTGCAGCATGTATGATTGATTTTGAATATATGTATGGTTCTTTTTGTTTCTCCTGTTGGTTGGAGCTGTTATATAATCTTCGTTCCAAGCAATAATCTTCAGTTGCAAGTCAGCGCTCGTCCGTGTCGTTTCTCCCTGCTTGTCCCCGTGAAAACCGCGCTGTTCTGTTTCAAATATGTCTTACCAACTCGCCCGAACGTCTGTTTTAACGACCTTCCATAGCCCAATGTATGGTATCGCGCCGGGGCTATCTATCGCGTTCGAATTAAGTGAAAAGTCGAATTAACGGGAGGGTATAACGACAGGGGGCGTCACCTCTTTCCCTATCACTTCCAACATGGTTTTTTTACGCGCAAGCTTACGTGGCTCGCCAGTGAAATGGCCGATGCGATGTTTGAAGCCGCGAAAGAAGCGAGCGCCGGAGGAGCAGGGCGCCTCAATATGGTAAAGCGAATCGCACGCCGGGCAAAGCACGAAGGAGTGCGTTGAATGCGCAGCAACGCAACGCCACCTTGTGGAACGCCTAGGTGGCGTTCTGTTAGTTCTGCGAAGCGGGTAATGAGACAGCTAGCAGGTTAAGTGTCTCGGAAGAGGAGGGTAGGCGGAGGCGCGCTTGGTTGACCTTCTCTGGCAGTTGCTACGCGTTGCGCGTGCGTTATAGAGGTCCCGGGTTCGCCTCGTGATCGAGTGGCCGAGCGAGAAGGACGGAACAGCGACGCAAGCGGCGGCAGGCCGACCCCGAAGTCGTCGCCAAGCGCCGGGCACGAGTTGGAACAAATCCGGAAAAAGGCGCGGGCTTCGCGTGCCCGGGAGACTCCTGAGGAACGGGGCGAGCGGCTTGCGACAATGCGGATGTATTGGTAATGCCGGTAGCCATTTCATGCTTACATCTACTCTCGATTACGCGAGAGCCAGCTCTTTTTTTAGAGCGATAGCTCTACTACTCCAGGTGCAAAGCCAGAAAGCTCCTGGTTCCGTAAATCCGATCTTCAAGCACAGCCGAGGTCATACTGGATCTTAGACTGCATAATGCGTTGTGAGGCAAAACAAACAGCGCCTCAAGGTCAGTCTTTCGTGCCGCCACCACCAGAGGCGCTTGCTGCATTCAAGTTCGCGGAAGGGTATAGCAGCATAGGGAGTAAGCGTAAACGCATCATTTTGAAAATTGGATATGTAGTTGGCAAAGAGAGCAAGGAGCGCAAGTTGGCCAGTCGAAGGTTGAACGCTGCACAAATAAGAAATATAGTCACAAGAGTCGAGGAAGAACTTGGCAAATGGTTGAGCAAAGAGAGAGAATATAGTGAGCTTCTAAGTGTAATAACGACAGAAATACGGAGAGAGAAGCAACATGCTCGTTGGGAAGAAAAAAGAACCGAAAAGCTGATGGAACAAGTAGATAGGAGAAGCGATCGCCGAACGACAGAAAGCATCCCGAGAGCACAGGCAAACAAAAAAAAAGGGGGGGGGGGGCGCAGTTGCCGCAGGATGAAGTAGCCAGAATATGGAAAATATACCGGTAGAAAAATATCTGTGCTTCAATACTGGTGCAAGCAAAGACAAAATGTGAAAGTGAACGTTGGTTCTCAGAAATACATGAGTAAAAGAAGGTCGCACCCAGAATGTTTTGGAACATAAAATTACTAGGCAGGAAGTCTCGAACAATATAACAACATATCCTAGACGAAGATGAAAACAAACTGGAAGGGGACGTGTCATTAAGTTACATCCGAAAAATAACAGCCGAATCTTCCCAAGGCAATGAGGACGTTGTGTTTGAGGGAAAAAAAGAGCATAAAAGAGAACCAGATGGAAAAGGAGCTGGTGCTGACAAATTTCAACTCGAAGAAAGCCGAAGAGAAAATTCCTAAGCGCTCAGCCACAAGCCTAGACGAGGTTCCCCTTAGGCTGATTAATAAGCTAGGACCAAAATGTAAGGTAGCGCCTTTGAAAGCAGTAGAAAACCTTTAAAAGAAAGACGAATGCCAGACAGTTGGCGACAAGGTAGAATTAATTTAATTTATGAACGTAAGGGGAAGAAAGATAGAATTCACTCATATAGACCGTTGACCACAACATCGGTGATATACAGGTTAGCAATGCAGGCAATTAAATTAAAACTGCAAGCATGGGCAGAAAATAATGGCATTTCGTAAGAACTTCCGGATGGATTCAGAATTAAATTAAATTATGGTTTTCACGTGCCAAAACCGCGATCTGATTATGAGGCACGCCGTAATGGGGAACTCCGGAATTTGGACCACCTGGCGTTCTTTAACGTGCACCTAAATACACGGGTGTTTTCATCCCCATCGAAATGCGGCCGCCGTGGCCGGGATTCGATCCCCCGACCTGCTTAGCAGTTCAACACCATATAGCCACATTAAGCAACCGCGTCGGGTAGCTTCAGAATGCGTAGGCGTCTGTAATCGAGACTTCGACAGAAGCCCGTCTGGTCGAAACGAGACATGACAAAAGAAAGACGTACACCGACCAAGTGAAACTTAATAAAAGACAAGACGTTTCGGCTTCCACGCGGAAGATCGACAGACTCTGGGACACAGCCGAACACCATCGCCCACTCGGCGTGACTGCGGCAGTACATAATCTGTCCACGCACAGTCTTGATCCTGCTTAGGCTTCTGTTCTTGAGCTAGGCCTGAGCTTCAACTTTGGTCCTGCCCCGGACGTGAGAAAGGTGGTTTGCGCTGTGGAGGACGCCGTCAGCCAAGTTCATCGGTCCCACCTGGACGAAGTCCGCACCGGTGTTATCGGTGTCCTCTCTCGGTCGCATCAGCGGAAATTTGCTTCACCACTTTCTGCTGAGGAACGCAGTACTGTCAAGCGGCTTCGTGAAAACTTTGACATCGTCATTCTCCCTACTGACAAGGGAAACGCCACACTCCTGCTGGATGCGGCCATGTACAAAAGAAAGAAAAACTGGACCTGCTTGACGGCCAGGACACTTACATCCGGCTCACCCGGGACCCTACCTTGAAGGTACAGAAAGGACCACAGAAACTCCTAGCGGAGTGTTCCACTTTGTTTCTCCTGAGCACAAGTCCCTCTGCTACTCGCTTCTTTGTCATAATGGCATGCCCCTTTCACTTTATGGCTTACCGAAGATTCATAAACCGGATACCCCTTTGCGACCCTAGTGTACTTTACCCGTTCCCCCTTGTACAATGGCAACAAGGCTTCCGTATGGAGGTCGAAACGTCTTGTCTTTTAATAATTTTTACATGGTCGATGTACGTCTTTCCCATGCCAGGTAGGCGTGTGGATGATAACTTATTTTAGAGCGCAGCTCTTTGGCGTCCGTTCCTGGGTTTCGCGTCGTCGTCGGCGTTGTCGTCGGCCTCGTAACCAGCTCCGCCCCCCTTTCATCCCCCCAGCGCTAGCAGCGACCGACTGATACCGCTGGATGCCGCTGACGCCGCTAGAGAGTCAAGATAACGTGACTGCATAGAACACCGTCGCCGCCATGCAGAAAGAGGAGGAAAGGGTCCCCCCCCCCCCTGTTCTAGTGTGGCGGATAGGGTGCTCTTCAGTTGCCGACGCGCCGGTTATTTCACGTAGGCCCCGGCACGTCGACGAATACGTGACCACCTTCCCACGGCTAGACCTGGTTCTTAGCGCTGCGGAAGCGAGGGTATCATATTGTTTGTGTCGGCATCGGCGGCGTTGTCCCTGAAACCAACTCCGCAGCTGGGGTTGACTCACTATCGGCGTCAGCGGCATCAGTCAGTCGCTGCTATCTCTTCCCTCCTCCCTTTATCGTGTTGTCCGCTTGCTGCGCGCGCTTCTGCCCCCATCGTTTGCCGCTGGGTGTACACGCCGCCCCCCTCCCCCCTCTTCCTGCGAGTCTCCGGTTGTCAAAGCGCCGGCTCGAACTTAATTCCTTTCTTCGCTCCTCCTCCAATGCAACCCCTGTGCGGTGGCAATCAGAGAGCCAGATCGGTGGCGGCGGATCTGTCCATCGATCCACACCGATGTTAGTAGTGGGGGACTTTAATGTTGACATAAAGACAAACAGCAATTTCCTAACACTTATGCGGGAGAACATCCCGTTCCTCTCGCTCGTAACGCGTCCCACGGCTGTGACAACCTCGCGAGGCACTTGTATAGATCTCGTCTTTGAGAATCAAGCATTGGTGTACCAAGTCGAACATATATCAGTCTATTTCTCCGACCACAAAGCTTCCTTCATGACTGTCAAGAACTGTTAGTGGAGTCTTTGTTAAAGGAATACGTGTGAAAAATAAAAAAAAAAATTCTGTGATAGCGCATACATGTGTTGCTAGATTTCTTTGCCTCAATCTATCGAAAAGGTGAAACAGCTTATTTGCTGCGCTCAAATTTCGCATTAGGAAGTAACGTAATCGTCGGTAATTTTTTTTTTCCTTGCTCAGTGTATTGAAATATCCAGAGTAGAAAGGAGATCGTTATATATGTGGCTTTTTTTAGACATTGCAGGAGCGCATTACAACGTAGACCGCAAAATTTTGTGGGATATTCTGGAAGGGGAAGGCTTAGGCGACGATTGTATACAGCTTTTGAGAGAGATTTACCTAGAAAATACCGTTTGCGTTGAATGGGAAGGGGTGAGGAGCGAGGATAAAGTTTATATCAACAAGGGACTAAGGCAGATGTGCCATTTATCCCCACTGCTGTTTATGATGTACATGGTGAGGATGGAAAGGGTGCTAGAGGGAATTTATATTGTGACGCAGCAGTAATCACGGCTTTTATTCCGCGTCACAAGATTAGGCGAACCGACCACGCCCACAGCACGGAGCACACTCGAGAGCCAGCCCCACAAGCGATGATGAAGAAGAACCCCATATAAACCCCATATGATGATGATCGTGTACAGATGACAAAGAATAGCTTATAAATTCCCACACTAATGTCCCCTCGCGCGAGAGCGGCCATCCTGGCCGCAATTCAAAGGGGCGGTGAACGTCTCGTGAAAGGCTTCATACGGGAAACGTGGACAATCTCAGCGGCGCGGCAGCGGCGGTCATTTGGAACAATAACTGGTTCCACGCGATAGTTCACTGGAGAAGTCTGCTCCAAGACTTTGTAGGGGCCGATGAACCGAAGCTGAAACTTGTCACACAAGCCAGGAGTACGAACTGGTGTCCGGAGTAGCACTTCCTCGCCAGGGCGGAAGCACACGACGCGATGAGAGGCGTCGTAATGCTGCTTGCGGTCCTGTTGCCGTGCTTCGGTGTTGATGCGGGCGAGCTGGCGACAACGCAGAATGCGGGACACATATTCTTCGCAGGAGGAAGGAGATTGATGGACAGTTGGCGCGAAGAAAGAGACGTGAAGACAGGAAGAGGGCGAACGACCATAGACAAGGTAGAATGGCGAGTAACCGGTCGTGCGTTGAACGGCGGTATTATATGCAAAGGTCACGAATGGTAAAATTGCGTCCCAGTTTCTGTGATCCGGGTCAATGTACATGGCTAACATGTCTGACAGCGTGCGATGAAATCGCTCTGTGAGGCCGTTGCTTTGCGGATGGTAACTGGAGGTAGTCTTGTGGGTGGTTCCGGAGGCTCTGAGTACTTCGTCTAGTAGTTGCGAGAGGAATGCTTTTCCACGGTCGCTCAGGAGGACGCGAGGAGCACCGTGACGCAGTATTAAGGATTGAAGTATGAATGCAGCAACTTCAGAGGCTGAGGCAAAACTCACACAAGTTGTTTCGGCGTAGCGTGTCAAGTGATCAACGGCTGTCACAATCCATCGTTTACCGGTGAGAGTCACAGGAAGTGGGCCATATAGGTCAACTCCAACGACCTCAAATGGTTGCGACGGACAAGGAACCGGTTGCAGTTGTCCGCTTGGAGCTGATGTAGGGAGCTTTCGACGCTGACATAGAGCGCAGGAAGCGACATACCTCGCTACACTGGCGGACAATCCAGGCCAGTAGAAGCGCCCTTTGATGCGGTCATAGGTTTTCTGGAAACCAAGGTGACCAGCAGTCATGTCGTCGTGAGAAGCCCGCAGGACATAAGCACGTAGAGAGCGTGGCAGAACAGGAACCCAGCGTTGACCGTCAGGGTGATAGACATGACGGTATAGGACGCGGTTGTCAATCTTAAATTGCGTCAGCTGCCGACGAAGGCGGGCGTTAGGCGGGCGCGAAGCTCCTTGAAGGTGGTCGATGATGCGCCGACAGTAAGAGTCGGCAAGTTGATGAAATTGGAAGGATTTGTTGTCGTGTGGAGGCATCTCGTCGACAGTGGCCAACAAGAAAGCATCTGAGGAGGGATCGAGCGAAAGCTTGTCACGGATGGTAGTTGGAGCTCCATTGCATGGTGTCGTAGGAAGCGGACAGCGAGAAAGTGCGTCTGCATCTTGGTGTTTTTTTTCCGCACTTGTAGGTAATGGTAAAGTCGTATTCTTGCAAACGAAGAATCCACCGACCAAGTCGTCCAGACAAGTTCTTCAGCGTCGAAAGCCAGCATAATGCATGATGGTCTGTAACGATCGTAAAGTGGTGGCCGTGAAGATAAGGTCGAAACTTCTGCACAGACCAAATGATAGCTAGACATTCCTGCTCCGTGATGGTGTAATTCTTTTCGGCGTTTAATCTCTCATACAAACAGGTGGGTACAGTAGTAGAGCAGCAGCTTCCAGGTTTGTTTTAGGCGGATGGCATTGTGCTGCTACCTAGCGAGCAAAGTGATATGCATCGTCTGGCTGATATCTGTGTACAGGAAGCCGAGAATTTAGGTCTGAAATTTAGCGTTAAAAATCAGGTGTGGTATTCGATGAAAACAGTGAACAGACAGTGTCAATACAGGGCCAGGAAATACGTCGCGTAAAAGAATATAGATACCTCGGTTTATGGATAAACGAAGGTAATAGATATATGAAAACACAGAAAAAAAACAATAACAGTAAAGGGGAAGAGAAATGCGGCCATAATCAAACACCGAGTGCTATGGGGATACAATAAGTACGAGGTGATCCGGGTATGTGGAAAGGTATAATGGTGCCAGGACTTACATTAGGAAACGCGGTTGTTTGCTTGAAATCAGAAGTACAATCGGGACTCGATGGCAACCAAAGGTCAGCGGGATGCCTCGCATTGGGCGCTCACGAGAAGACTGCAAATGAAGCTGTGCAGGATGATATGGGCTGGACTAGATTTGATGTTAGGGAAGCTCGCAGTAAAATTGATTATGAAGAACGACTGAGGAATATGGAAGAAATTGAATGGGCTGGGAGGCAAACCATTGATTCACAGTGGAGGAAAAGTACTAGGGAGCGTACCAGCAAGTATGCGACCTGTATGGTGAGCAACATGGCAACAAAGAAAGCCAAACGGAAAATCAGGGAGGCTGAGATGATCTCATGGGTGGCGGCAATGGAAAATAATCCTGCTATGAATAACTCACACCTATAAAGCGAGATATAAGAAGGGAGAAGAAGCATGTGCTTGCTGCGGTAAAGCTATAGGAAAACGATGGAGGACGTTTTATTGGAATGTGAAGAGATCTGCCCAGCGGTCGATTTAGGCACATCTGGCCTCCTTGAAGCCCTTGGGTTCAGCGAGAGCAGGGGAAAAGTAAACACGTATGCAATAGAGATTAGTAAGAGGTGAGTGGAAAATTGGCGAAAGTATGGAAACGAGAAACAACGGAAGCGTACAAAAACAAAGTTCCCAATAGGAGTTCAGAAAGTTTGCCTATGAGAATGCATCGTGGTTTCTTTTCTTTTTTTCTTTTTTAACATATGTAGGACAGGGCATTATCAGCATTACAGTGCATTCTCGACAGGAAAGTAGCGAGCGCAGCGTTTTCAAGAAAGCAAACGCAAGGAATACAGATGACGATTATCGTTGTGTGGCAAATATACTCCCCAAAGGGTGTACATTTTGTTTAAGAGTGTCATCATCATCATCAGCCTGGTTTCGCCCACTGCAGGGCAAAGGCCTCTCCCATACTTCTCCAACAACCCCGGTCATGTACTAGTTGTGGTCATGTTGTCCCTGCAAACTTCTTAATCTCATCCGCCCACCTAACTTTCTGCCGCCCCCTGCTACGCTTCCCTTCCTTTGGAATCAGGTCCGTAACCCTTAATGACCATCGGTTATCTTCCCTCCTCATTACATGTCCTGCCCATGCCCATTTCTTTTTCTTGATTCCAACTAAGATGTCATTAACTCGCATTTGTTCCCTCACCCAATCTGCTCTTTTCTTATCCCTTAACGTTACACCCATCATTCTTCTTTCCATAGCTCGTTCCGTCGTCCTCAATTTAAGTAAACTCTTTTGGTAAGCTTCCAGGTTTCTGCCCCGTACGTGAGTACTGGTAAGACACAGCTGTTATACACTTTTCTTTTGAGGGATAATGGAAACCTGCTGTTCATGATCTGAGAATTCCTGCCACTGCTTCCTTCACTTCACTTCACTTCACTGCTTCCTTCAATTCCTTCACTGCTTTAAGGCTTCCTCCGTTCCTGAGAGCATGCTCAATTCTATCCATAATATACTTCCTTATGTCAGCTATCTTACGCTTGTAGATTAACTTGGAAAGTTCTGTCAGTTCTATTCTAGCTGTAGGGTTATATGCTTTCATACATTGGCGTTTCTTAATCAGATCTTTCATCTCCTGCGATAGCTTACCGGTATCCTGTCTAACGAAGTTACCACCGACTTCTATTGCACACTCCTTAACGATACCCATAAGATTGTCGTTCATTGCTTCAACACTAAGGTCCTCTTCCCGAGTTAAAGCCGAATACCTGTTCTGTAGCTTGATCCGGAATTTTTCTATTTTTCCTACTACCGCTAACTCATTGATCGGCTTGTGGAAATTACTTGTGCTTAATAAATTAAAAAGAAGCGATAAATTAATGAAACGATAAATTAATGGAAATGAAAGTGGATGAAGAAACAACTTGCCGCAGGTGGGGAATGATCCCACAACCTTCGCATTACGCGTGCGATGTTCTACCAATTGAGCTACTGCGGCGCCGTTTCCCTATCCACTTTCTTGGGTATTTGTTTCTTAGTAGAACCCTGGGAGTGTTAGCCAGCGCCACCACTCACAAGCCTTGGCGGCAGATGTGGAAAGTCGTTTCTGCCGCAGGCGTCACGAGAACGTGATCTTTTTGGGTGAAGGCAACCCACACATGCTAGCTGAAGGCATCAATGTTGCCGGATTCGAGATCCTCGTTATGTCATAAACGAGAAGAAAGGGTGTTAACCGAGGGGCCCAATTTTTATTAGTCATATCATAAGAAGCCAACAAACACTGACACCAAGGACAACATATGATTTGCTGGCTTCTTATGATATGCCTAAGGATGTGTGATATATCAGTTCGAGGGGTTTATTATGGTATTTGTCTTGTATGCTGTCTGAATAGCTTCAGGGTTCAAACAAAATTAATGCCCCACATGGCTCACAACTTTTCCGCTAACTCATAGCTGCACGTCTAGCAATTTGCAGTATTGGCATTGCTTTTAACTTTTGTCTAGTACCATTATAACTAAAGCTGATCTTGTTCCTGTGATGAAGTTAGCACAAATTTGTTTGCCTATTTTTCTTTTACTTGCAGCCACGCTCACACACTGGCAGGTGTCATCTCAAGCAACCGCAACTGTCAAATAAATAGAAAAATGTGCAATGTGGTGGTTTCGTCATGTATCAGAACGAGCAGCTCCATTGGAGAAGAAAGGAGTGGCTGCTGTTTACAAGGCCTTTTTTGGTCTTGGAGTGCTATTCTCTTCATTGATGCATTCCTGATGGCAACTTTGAAAATCAGCGAGCAACCTAAACCTCATGAATTTGCACTGATTAGGTCATATGTAATATTCAATTGTATCTAGCAGGGTCAAACAGAGGCCGAATTCTCTCTTAATTGCTGGATTGTAACATGTTTGAAATCAAGTCACCATAGCCGTTTCGTGAAAAACTGGTAGTGCATAAGCTTACTCACAGATTTCTTTATTCTCTCCTTAAGTATCTTGATTCTTAATTGAATAACTATACAGGGTGTCTTTTCGTTCTAAAACAGAATATTGTAATATTGCCCGTGGCAGATAGTATGTAGTCCTTCATCTGGGTTGCTCGAACCGGTGGACTTGCCCAATAAATTGAAATGCATAACCAACTAATTAGTTAAACTACCAACTGTTAGACTAATTAGTTTATGGCACATATTACAATCTGGAAATTATAGCTGTCAAGTCTGCAAGTATATCTAGTATAAGCAAATAGTGAGGAGTGCACTGGTTTTGAAATATGTATTGTCAAACTTAAAGGGGCCCTGAAACAATTTTGGCGATTTTTTTCGTTAGAGTAGGTCCTTCTGATCATTAATTGATGCATCTAAGTGCTCCGCGTAAAGCTAATAGTAGGTGACTTTAATGCAGCGCATCCGGAATGGGGTTGCGCTAAACAAGATCCAAAAGGTAGGCAGCTATGGGAGGACGCGCACGAGCTAGGACTCACCCTACACACGGACCCTAGCAGTCCAACCAGAGTGGGTAACAGCGTGTGCGCAGACACCTCCCCTGACCTGACCTTCTCAAAAAATATGACAGATCTGAATTGGAAAAACTCGGAGCTCAATTTCGGAAGTGATCATTTCGTTCTGGCCTCGATCCTTAAAAAAAGGGTGAAGACGCGTCGTGTGCGTCAACCGAGGATCACCGAATGGGGATTATTTAGGGAGAAGCGAGAGAAAGCTGCCATAGGGAAAATCACAAACATAGAGAAATGGACGGAGGTCATCGCGCGTCACGTTGAAGAGGCAACCAAGACGATTGAAAGGGACGATGCCCCGGAAATAATAGATAGCAAACTGCTTCACATGTGGGAGGCAAAACGTGGTATGGAGCGCAGACTAAAGAAGCAAAAATGGAACCGTAATCTTAGAAGGCGGATTGCTAGACATAACAAAGAAATTGAAAATTACGCGATCAAATTATGCGAACAGAATTGGTGCAGCAGATGCGACGAGATGGAGAGGGAGGGGCATGAGCCTTTCCAAAACGTGGGGTCTGCTGAGACACCTATTAGATCCGACTAATTCGAAAACCCTATCGGGAATTAGATTATCAAAAGCCAGGCACGCGTATGAGGGTACAGACGTGGAATTTATGGACAAACTGATCACCATGTACATTGGCGATACGCATAGCACCCCCCTCCCGGAATACGACGGAGCTCCCAATGAGGAGCTCGACGCACCCATCACGGAGGCGGAGGTCAGGGCAGTAATATTGGGACTAAAAACCAAATCAGCCCCGGGCCCTGACGGGATAACAAACAAAATTCTAAGAAATCTGGACGATGCCTCCATCAGCGCTCTGACGGAGTACATGCAAGAAATTTGGACTAAAGGCCACCTGCCACGCCAGTGGAAGATGGCAAACGTGATCCTAATTCCAAAGCCGGGCAAACCCCCTAAACTAGAAAATCTAAGACCCATTTCTCTAGCCTCATGCATGGGGAAATTGATGGAGCGCGTAGTCCAGACCAGACTGACGCACTTTATGGAGCAGAACGACCTGTGGCCGCACGAGATCATCGGCTTCCGACCGGGCTTGTGTACGCAGGACGTGATGCTCCGACTAAAACATGACATAATCGACTCACGTTCTAGAGACGCCAAGGTAATCCTCGGCCTGGACTTGACAAAGGCTTTTGATAATGTTAAACACGAAGCGATACTCCACGGTCTCCAAGAAATCGGGGTAGGCGCGCGAACATTCGACTATGTCAAGGACTTTCTGTCAGACAGAACTGCCTGCATGAAGTTCCAAGATATTAAATCTCCAACACTGAAATTAGGAAGCAGGGGCACGCCGCAGGGCTCGGTTCTGTCCCCGTTCCTCTTCAACGTGGCGATGAGGGGCCTCCCCGAAGCTCTGAGAAGCATACAGGGGCTAAATTTCAGTATTTATGCGGATGACATCACCCTCTGGACCAACCAGGGGAGCGATGCGAGTATCGAGGAGCGCCTGCAGGCGGCGGCGGACGCTGTCGTGGACTATGCTGCCAGTAGGGGTCTCTCGTGCTCACCACAAAAATCGGAGTTATTCGTCTACAACCCAAAGTGGCTCCGGTGCAAGCGTAGCTGGGAATTTGACATTAAAATAGAGGGGAAACCAGTCCCAAAGGTTAACCAAGTCAGAATCCTAGGACTTTTCATACAGGAAAACGGATATAATGATGGGACAATCAAAAATCTAGAGGGCTTTGCCACGCAAGCACTTGGCATATTTAGAAGGGTCGCGCTGAAAGGACGAGGCCTGAAGGAAAGAAGCTTGCTTAAACTAACCCAAGCATACGTAATAAGCCGCGTGTGCTATGCTACGCCTTTCTTAAACATCAGGTCAGAGGAGAAGAGGAAACTCGACTCGCTCATCCGACGGTGCATAAAGAGGGCCTTAGGCTTACCAATTACCACCTCCACAGAAAAGCTCCTCTCTATGGGAGTGCACAATACCTGGGACGAAATAGCGGAGGCTGTCAGAATTTCGCAGCTTGAAAGATTAAGCCGAACGACCACGGGCAGAGCTATCCTCGAAATGGTAGGCCTGCAAACAGATAGGGGACTACGAGGCAAGACAAACATCCCGCTGGACTGCCGAGAAAATATCATCATTCCCCCCTCCCTCGTAACATGCATCCCATATTCAACACGGAGAGGAGGGAAAAAGAGCAGAAGCACTAATCAAACGCTTTGATTCAATGGACAGCAAGTCGGTTGCGTACGTGGACGCGGCAAGTGGCAAGTCTGGTGCGGCGGTCGCCTCGGTGGTCGACGGCCGAGGTGCCCCCGTATCGGCCGCCACCATTAGAAGCCGCAACTCGGAAACGGCTGAAGAAGTCGCGATAGCGCTCGCTTGCGTGGGAACGGAAGCAAATTTCATAATTAGCGATAGCAAAACGGCCATCTGGAATTTTGGAAAGGGCAGGATCTCGCCGCAAGCGGCAAGGGTTCTGGCCAGTAGACGGCTGAACAGAAAAATTAGCCTAATTTGGACCCCTGCACACACGTCCGTTCCTGGCAACGAGGCGGCCCACGAGTTAGCCCGAGCTCTCTACTTCCGGGTGGCTGCGGAACCGCCCGACTGCCGGAATATGGACGAGCGTCTGCAAAATTATACGGAGATTGTCGAAAATTATCGGCTACGCAGGAGACTGGTGCCACCACCGGATAAAAGTCTAAACAATAGAGAGGCAGTCGCATGGCGGCGCCTGCAAGCTGGGAACTTCGTAAACCCGGTCTGGGCATACCATGTTATGCATGATAGAGAAAACGATGAGTGCAAACACTGTGGGGCGAGAGGGACCCTCGATCACATAATCTGGGAATGCGCTAGCTCACCAGGGGCTAAAGCAAATATAAATTGTAGAGAGGCCTGGGAAGCCCTGCTGCGGAGCGAGGACCCTACTCCACAGCAACACGCCATCCGCCTGGCGGAAGAAGCCGCGAAGAGTCAAGACCTCTTTGCTTGCTTCTAATCGCGGAGGTTCCGGCCCCCGTCCCCAAGGCCTGTGTGCTGGGGACGGGGAGTAGGGGCCTCCTTATCCGGCGGTACAATAAAGTTGCTATCATCATCATCTATCCGATTGGCTGCCCAGGGCGCCTCATTGATCATTTTTGCACCTTTATGGTGAAAAAAATTTTCGTAATAGTTGGAATGTTAGTTAATTTGTTTATATAAAAAGAAAGTAACAGAAAGAGAATACACAAGAGAAATTTCTCACTACACTTAAGCACTTCCGGCACCCAGCAAGCGTCGTCTGCTTGTGTTACAACGTGCTCCATTTTGGCGAGAGCTCCGCGGTCAGAGTCAGTCTCAGTCTTTTCGCGAGCACTATGAATCGACTTTGTTGCGTTGTGGACTTCAAACGTAGCGACTGGCAATATGTCACGCTGCGACATCGTGTCCCTCTGCAAGGCAGCAGACGAGCGGACTGGCTGCAGCGCGTTGGACTGCCGCTATCCGATCGGCGCCAGCATTTGCGCGTTTGCGGCTGTCGCTTTACACTCGAAGATTACTAACGCAATAGCGTTTCGCTAGTCCGGTATTAGGTTAAACGCAAGCGCAAGGGGATGGGGCCTGACCATTTGACCGTATCGTTTCACGAGATGAGCAGAAGCACAAATGTGAATGGTCTGCACGGTGCAGCCACCTGATGGCACAGAGCTCCATCACACACTATAACTAAATTTATTCTTCTTTGCTGCTGGTGTAAATTTCTCACAGGAGTGTAATCGTTAACACATTGTTTTTGTAAATGTTTAAAATGTTTTACACTTGGTTAGAGCAATATTAGCTCTTTGTTTAGCTGGTTAAGCTCTGCGCCAACAGGTGGCTGGACCATGGAGACCGATCAGGCCGCTCACGTACATCTATGCTATGGTGCCATATCTATGCTAAAGTTCCTTGATCAGCTTGAGTCACGGAGGAAGGAAACTCGGGAGAGGCCCTGACGTCACTCTTTGTGAAGCGAAAGTGAAGCCGGAAGGTGGCGTTGCTCATGGCGATGCTCCGCCTTTTGGGCCACCCTCCTCTCTTGTTTACATCTTTCGCGAAACCACGCCGCGCTGCGCGTGGTGTCGCGCGCGGAGCGCGCGCGCTCGCGCAACATCTGGCAGAGCACGGTGCAGGTAACACAGCGCAGCAAGACACGGTGACTAACGCAAACCCGCCCACTCAGCGCCTTTGCCACGGCCCGAAACCTTCCAGAGCAACACGTGTGAGCGCTGAAAACCATAACAACGCCGCCATTGTGGCCCAAAAGGCGTGGCCATACAACAAAAAACATAAAAAAGCTGCAAAAAATGAGAACCTACTACGTCATTTCCGCCACACTTTTCTCCTAGCGCGCGGAGGGGGTAGGGCCTAAAACCCCTTGATAATATGAAAGTAGCGACACTCTCCTCCTCACGGCGCTTTCCTCCTCGATTCTCCTCGCCCGCCGGCTGCGCACGGCACGCTTTTCCTCCTGGGCTCCCGCGGACGGGCCGTAGGATTCTATGGAGGCGGGTAATATTGGGCCAGTTGCGCGCCCCAGTGGGGTTAAAAATTTTGAGAAATGCTAATAACAGCATCGATAATGCTGGAGGCAACGTTTATGAGGAGGTTTTTTTTTTTCTTAAAGCGGTATGAACGGGGTATACCGATGTAAAGGGAGCTTTGAGGCGAGTTCTAGACTCCAGACACTTTTTCTGCCACATGATCAGATGCTTTACTTCGTGCGTCTGATCTAGTGTTGCTTGAGACACATCCCTTTGTGTGTGGCTTATTAAGCGAAAGCCTTAGACCTCTGTTTCAAGGACCCGTTGTGAGCTACAGAAAATATCACGTGACCGAAGGAAGGCGGGAAGCGAACCAAAGCATGTGTAGCCGCGTATAAGAGATGATTAATGATTAGCAAAGTAATGATTGATTAGTGATCGGATTAAGATGAATTGGGGTGCATTAAGGAGGATTAAGGGGGATTAAAGACGATGAAGGTGGATTAGGGTGAATGAAGGTGGATTAAGGTGCATAAAGGAGGACTAGGTTGGATTAAGGTAGATGAAGGTGAATTAGGGTGGATGAAGGTGCGTTCAGGTGCATTAAGGACGATTATAGTGGATTACGGTGGATTAAAGCGCATGAAGAAGGATAAGGGTGGATGAAGAAGGATTAAGGTGCATTAAGGAGGATTATGGTGTGCTAGGGTGAATTAAAGTGAATAAAGGAGGATTAGGGTGGATTGAGGACTAGGCTGGACTAAGGTAGATGACTGTGGATTCGGGTGGATTACGGTGAATTAAGGATGATTATAGTGGATTAGGGTGGATTAAAGTGATTGAGGAAGCATTAGGGTTGATTAAGGAGGATTAAAGTGCGTTAAGGAGGGTTAGAGTAGATTAAGGTCGACGAAGGTGGATTAGGGTGCATTAAGGAGGACTCTCGTGGATTACGGTGGATTAAAGCGAATGAAGGAGGATTAAGGTCGATGAATGTGGATTCGGTGGATTAATGTGCATTAGGAGGATCATAGTAGACTAACCGGTCTCAATACTCAATGAACCCTAATTCACCTTAATTCAGCTTCATACCCCCAATCCACCTTAATACAACCTAATCAACCTACATCGTCCCTAATGCATCTTAGCCTACCCTATACGGTCTTAATCCTCCTTTATCAACCCTAATACATCATAATCTGCCTTAATCCACCTTCATCTGCCCTAATCCTTATTTAGGCACCTTAATCCTGCTTAATAGTCCCAATCTACCTTAATAAACCCTAATCCACCTCTATCGAACCTAATCCAGCTCCATGGTCCCTAATCCACCTTATACTACCCTAATCCATCCTAATCGGTTTCTAATCCCCCGTTGTCAACTCGAATTCACCTTAATCCACAATAATCGACCTTAATTATTGTTTTTCAACCTTAATCCTCCCTAATCCTAGTTCCCGCACCCTAATCCACCCTAATCGGTCTTAATACCCTTTCATTAACCCTTCATCTTAATCCGCCTTAATCCCCACCACCCACCTTAATCTTTATTCATGCATCTTAATCCAACCTAATCGGTCTTAATACCCTTTCATTAACCCTTCATCTTAATCCACCATAATCCGCCTTAATCCTCCTCCACCCACCTTAATCTTTATTCATGCATCTTAATCCTTAATGCAATCCACCTTATGTCAATCACTAATGATTCATGAATTAACTTGGGTAATCATTTTCTTATACAGGGGTGGACATGCTTTGGGTCACCTCTGGCCTTCCTTGGGTCACTCACGTGATATTTCCAGTTTACAACGCGACCTTGAAACACAGATCTAAAGGCTTTCGCATTAAAACTTAAAAAAGGAAACTCGATGTTGACTGGCTAACGCTCATCACCTGCAATACCACGGGTATACTTTCGACAAATGTTTTCAGAGCGCAAAGCAAAATCTATAATGCTGCGTTTCCGACTGAATAGCAACAGTTAGCGACGTGCGAGGTGATGGAGCTGTCCAAGAATATTGATCACACTGAGGCGAACCGCAACAATAACGCTGGTGAGCAGGCCAGCAGAATGAAAAAAAAGAAATGCAGCATTACGGAATGCTTTGCTACGAGCTATAAGAAAGACGCCTCAGCTCGCAAACAACGCTGTTCTTTGTCGGAACAAAGATCTTTCAGCCAATGTCATGCAGCCACTGCTTCCTGCGCAAGCCGTCACGCTTTCCTTGTTGTATCATAAAAAAGGCATAACCATCTTCAGGCTTCTTGCTGCAGTTATATGCGCAACAGCCCGGCATAGCGCTAGCACATAGAGCAGGAAACATAGCGTACAACGTTCGCTACGTCGAGCTAAAGCGCCGAGCCAGCCGTGCTCAGGAGGAAAATGGCGCGAACGAAAAAGAAAAACACGAGCAAAACTCAAGATCCGCGCGTTTCCAAGGGCAACGGCAGGGAGACCAATCGTCGTGCAGAAGAACGGGGGGCAAAACTGGTTGCCGCGGGGAACGCGCAAGGACCGAGGAGGAGGCGAGGAGGTCGCGCGGCGGCGGCAGTGTTCAAAGAGTGTCGGTACTTTCAAATTATCAAGGGACTTTAGTAGGGCCTCTCCTTAGTTTCCTTCCTCCGTGCTTGTTTCCATTTCTCGCGAAACCACGCCGCGCTGCGCGCAACGCTGCTCGGACCCGCGCGCTCCGCAGCAATACTAAACAATCGTTAGCACGTTAGCATGATTCCGCCAAAGAGGGCAAAATTTCCCGCGAATAATTCCTTCGTCCGTTGCCATTGCCGTGGCGCGGTACATTGCGTACAGCGTTGCATGCGCGTTCATTTCGCGAACTTTAGTTCCTCCTATCCCACCTGGGCACAGCAACATCCGGTAGAGCACGGTCCAGATAACGCAGCGCAACAGAACACGGGGGCCAACGCAAACCTGCCCGCACGGCGCCTTTGCCACGGTACGAAACCTACGGAGCAACACGTGTGAGCGCACAGAACAATAACAAAGCCGCCACTGTGGCCCGAAAGGCGGGGCCACTACAGCAAAGAAATAAAAAAACAGCAAAACAAAGGAGAACTTACTACGTAATTTCCTCCACATTTTTCTCCTAGCGCGCGGAGGGGGTAGGGCCTCTCCTCAGTTTCCTTCCTCCATGGCTTGAGTTTATGCCTCCAGCCATTCGTTGAGACGCAGCTTGCCTGTGGTTACCGGAATACCGGACACGTTCAGCGCTGCGACAGAATGCTCGTAAAGCACGCTGCTTCGATAGCTCTCGCTTGGGGCCGACTGCCAAGCTGCTGGCGGAGAGTTTGGAGTGGCTTCGCGCACTCGCTCCTGGAGAACCGGAAGTCGACGACACGACGTGCCATCATGACACAGAGCCAGTGAAGGCGGAGCTTAGTCCTGATCACTCGGCAAACGAGCTGAGGAGAAAATGCATGACTATAGAGGAGGGTAACTTGTAATCGTCCGTAGCTCTCTTAATATGAGACGTTTCACACAAATTGCTGTGCGAATGATTAATTTTAGCTGTACCTTACACGTCTAAAAAATTTTTCCCAAGCATTTCAGGGGCCCGTTAAGGTAAAATTCACTGTTCCACTTTCTTAAAGGAGTAATGACACAAAATTTTGCAGTGGAGGTAACATGTGAGATCAGTTTATGTGGGCACACACACATCGCCTGCAAAATATCAATGGTGAATATAGCTTAGAACACATTTTAAATAAATTTTAAAGTACATGCATGCAACCAACCACAACATCAATATCAAGGAAGGATTGTAAACAACCGAGAAAACGTTAGGTCACGAATTTTTGTTGGCATGCTGCTTGCATGTTCTCAATTGTTGCTTGCAGTGGGACACTCACCATGTCGCTGCAACTGCGGAATTAAGCGACAGTTTCTGTCGTCCAATGCCGATTTGTCGTGTCTTACCATTGAACTGCAGATGCGAGGGTCTTGAGGTGCGTCCTTGCTGTCGCTGGCTGCAATATTCGAGTAGCTGCTTTCTAGTGGGTTGAACCTGAAGTGATTGGTCATGTCTAATATGGTGGCGACTCCCGCCTGCAAGAAATCGTCACCACTGGACGACGAAAACAATGATGACGATGGTGGCAAGGATATTACAAGGCATGTGTAGGCATATCAGACGAACTAGGTGCACAGCTGTGTTTACATTCCTGCTTTGGCCCATCTTGTTGCTTTCTGAGACCAAAACTTGGACTGGTCGCTACAAACAATACTTCAAATAATTATCTGTCGTGCTCTGAAACAAATGAGGTTTCATGCCGCGATTACTGGGTCATTAGCTACCTATTAAAGCAAATAAAGAAAAACAGATCAAAACTTTTTGTGTCGGTACTCCTGTAAGAAAACGTTGTTTTGAGCACAAAAGTAACGGGAGGCCGATGCATTCTGGTGTCAACCTGAAAATTCATTCTAAGTGGATCCACCCTGTGACCTCACTGGCTTTAATTTGGAATTGCAACACCTGCTGTGATATAATTAAGAGTGTAATTAACGAATTGTGCTTCATTAGTCGTTTATGCATTTAGATTTTGCATGCAAGTAATGTCCGCTGCTTCCAGCACAACTGCTACAATTGCGCTAGCTCCCACAGACGATTTTAAAAAATTTTGTTTGGCTGAAGAAAAGCACTTGGTATTTTTTACACATAACAGATTGTGCCGTACATAATGGTGTGTTCATTGACATGCTGGCCTACATTTTATTGTTCCAAGCTTTTGTTGTTCGATACTAATTTCCAACAGTCGCTGTTTAATGTACTTTGGTTTTGCTTCTTAATCGCTTTTTCGATTTGTTTCTTCCCTTCTCTTAGGGGCCTGATGACTGTTCACAAAATTTATACACTTAGACAGCCCGATGACAAGTTGCAATAAAGCTGTGCAAGTTTTGCAATGTTGCTTCGCTCATTTACATGCAAAAGCCATGATATGCCTAGAACAAGCATGACTAATAACATCCATTTTACGTCCCAAGCCTGAAATATAACCTCCATCCCACATCCAGATAACATCTGAAAAACACCCGGCCGGGACCTCCGTGGGACATCCTTTGGGGTTTCACATGGGAGGATTTGTCGATTAGCATAGGACATTTTAGGAACATCCTCAGGATCTCCTCAACATCCTTACAGGACACTATCAAACATCCTTAGGATGTCTGTGTGTTGTCTGGGTAATGTCAATGCAATGAGGGATCGTAACAGAGAGGGACTCTTCCAAAGAGTAAGTAAATCTTGTAGAAGTTAGGTCGAATACAAAATGTTGGGAATTATACAACATACCAAGTCTAACAGACGGGTTCTTATATGTCATAGTGACTGTGGTGGCAGATGAAGTTTGATATGTACATGCAAACCTCCTACTCTTACATGAGATTCTTACGGTGCTTTGCTAGGGCTGCTGTGTAATGTACACATGCATCCTCTCCTTCCCTTCTCTTTATTATCATTCATCACTGTGCATCCTTCAGGCTCGGATAAATTCTGCTGCAGAAGGAGTTACAAGTTTTCGGCTCTCCAGCAAGCAAATTTTGTCATCATTGAAACAGCAACAGAACTTGATGACCAATTTGCAGACGAGTTTTTACTACAAGGTTGGCAGGTCCCACCAGATCTCATGGCAACACTACAAAGAATAACCTTTGCTGGAAGGGGCACACCAATGCTGTATGGCAGCGTCTACTACAGCTTGGCAGTGCAGCAGGTGCTGTCATTGACTTCCTGCCTGAACCTGTTGTTTCTGATGGTAGCAGGCAGCCAGCTGCACTAGCCTTCAAATTAAGTGATGCACACCAAGGCATTGCAAACCACAATATATCCCTAGAAGCCAAGCCACCTTCTTTTCTGATGGAGTGACATTCACATGTTCTAGCTATCGACCGGAGGCACTCTAAAGTCAGAGAAGCACATCTGTGAGGCTACTACTAATAAGTGCATCTACCCGGTACAAATATCTATGGGGCTGAGCTTGGAGGATAACAAAAGAGCTTGAGAAGAAGCTAAGGGCTCTGCAATGAACAATCAAATGGAAAATGATGTGTGTTGTGTTGCGAAACAAGAAAATGGCATTATGAAGGCAGGTAGCTTTCACTCTAGATGAACCCAAGGCAAAGAAGTGGAGTTGGGCAGGTTATGTAATGCATAGAATTGGTGATTCATTGGAATAATGTGTGCGCCAGTAGAAGGAAAACACAGTAAAGAATGGCAGGGGGTCAGGTGGTATGATGACACCTGCAGGATGAAGTCTGGTGGCACAAGCGTCACAAGGTGCTAAATTCCAGCTCATGTTTTGTTTTCTATCCCAGCATGCATGAAATATTGAACATTAAAAGTAAGCAGACTTGTCGCACTGTCATGAAGGGCCACACAATCATGCTCTGGCACAACCACACTTGTGCCAGTGAGGCTGCTCGGTCACGACCAGCTGGATCACTGCACACTGTGGTGCTTTTTTCGCCTTGCTTTCGCTTCAACATACAGAATGTGGACTCCACTCGAGAAATCCCTACATAAATGTCAGATATGAGAACATAACTATTTCATGTCCAGCGCACATGGTTAGCACCCATCCAGGTAGTTTGAAAAGTATACCTGGTGTAAAACATTGTCAAAATAAATAAAGAAGTAATCACCATCAGCCCATTTTATGTCCATTGCAGGACGAAGGCCTCTCCGTGCAATCCCCGATCACCCCTGTCCTGCGCCAACGGATTCCAACTAGCGCCCAAGGATTTCCTAATTTCATCGCCCCACGGTGCGTGCTAATCACGTGCACCGAGGGACCTCAAGAAATTTATTCATCCATCCATCCATCCATCGCCCCAGCTAGTCTTCTGCCATCCTTGACTGCGCTTCCCTTCTCTTGGTAACCATTCTGTAACCCTAATGGTCCAACGGTTATCTAACCTGCGCATTACATGACCTGCCCAGCTCCATTTGTTTTCTTAATGTCAATTAGCTATACCCGTTTGCTCTGATTCAAACTGCTCTCTTTCTGTCTCTTAATGTTATGCCTAGCATTCTTCATCTTATCGCTCTTTGTGCGGTCCTTTGTCTTCTTTGTCAGTCGCCAAGTCTCTGTCCCATATGTCAGGACCGGTAAAATGCACTGATTGTACACCTTCCTTTTCAATGATAATGACAAGTTTCCAGTCAGCTGACAGCTGCCAGCTTCACATACAGCTGACAATGTCTGCTGTATGTGATCCAGCCCGTTTTTATTCTTCTATGAATTTCCTGCTCATGATCAGGGTTCCCTGTAATTAATTGACCTAGGTAAACATACTCCTTTACAGGCTGTAGTGACCGACTGGTGATCCTCAACTGTTGTTCCCTTGCCCGGCTATTCATCATTATCTTTGTGTTCTGCATATTAATCTTCAACCCCACTCTTGCACTCTCTCTGTTAAGCCCCTCAATTATTTGTTGTAACTCGTCTGCAGTATTGCTGAATAGAATAATGTCATCGGCAAACCAAAGGTTCCTCGGATATTCGCCGTCGATCCTTACTCCTAACCCTTCCCAGTTTAATAGCTTGAATACTTCTTCCAAGCACGCAGTGAATAGCATTGGAGAGATTGTGTCTCCTTGTTTGACCCTTTTCTTTTTATATATCTTCCTACTTTTCTTGTGCAGAATTCAGGTAGCTGTGAAATCTCTGTAGATATTTTCCAAGATATTTACGTAGGCTTTGTGTCCTCCTTGATTACGGAATGCCTCTATGACTGCCGGTATCTGTACTGAATCAAATGCCTTTTTGTAATCTATGAAAGCCACATAGAGAGGCTGATTGTACGCCGCAGATTCCTCTATTACCTGATCGACGACGTGGATGTGATCCATAGTGGCGCATCCTTTTCTGAAACCAGCCTGTTCCCTTGGTTGGGTAAAGTCCAGTGTTGCCCTTATTCTATAGGAGATTATCCTGGTGAAAATGTTATATAATACAGGGAGTAAGCTAATGGGCCTATAATTTTTCAATTCTTTTAGCGTTTCCCTTTTTGTGGATTAGTATGTTTGCATTCTTCCAGTTTTCTGGGTCCCTTGCATTCGATAGACACTTGGTATAGAGAGCCACCAGTTTTCCAAGCGTTATGTATCCTCCATTAAATCGACTGTTATTCTATCTTCTCCTGCTGCTCTTCCCCGTTTTATGTCTTGCAAGGCCCTTCTAACTTCATTACTAGTTATAGAAGGAGCCTCTGTAACCTGTTCATTACTACTACGAATGGAGGTATCGTGGCTGCTTTGGGTACTGTACAGGGCAGCATAGAATTCTTCCTCTGCTTTCACTATATCTTCGAGATTGCTGCTACTATATTGACACGTGTAGTTGTTTATCTTTATCTGGCGATCACATTTTACCGCCTAACAAATGTTATCGCACAGCGCAGGACGCGCCTGCATGTATCGGAAGTTTCTCAAAAGTTATCGATGGTTCTATCCGCTGTCTGTTGTCACGGAACCTTGTGTAATCTGATTTCACCGCGCACCACAAATGGTGTATAACTTTGTGGAAGACACACTGGTCCCAGCAATTACTCTGGAATATTCGACGACTGATGTGTAAAAGGCGACGCTTGACCCGCTGAGCAGATTTCTGACCATTGCCGACTGTGTTCACCGCTATCGTTGTGCTTCAAATGTCACTTACTTTTGAGGGCACAAGTTCGCCCAATAAAAATTTAGTTTCGCCATATACAGTTTCGCTACTGTGTTCATCGCAGTCACTACCACGTGACAACATACTATTTATATCCTATATACTAGTACCATACTATTTTACTAAATCTTCAACACGAACCCATTATATAAAGGCATAGTGACCCCTGGAGCAACCATCCAAAAGCGTACCGTCAAGCTAATTTTACTAAACACCTTACACAAATTCCTTGTATCTGCAGTGCAGGTTCAATGGGAAGAGCTTCAAGATTATGCAACACATTGTAAATATATATAGTTATATTCACTGGTGCTTTTCCTTTTGATGCACAATCTTGACATGCACAATTATGCACCCAGCGCCTGAAGGGGATACTTTCATCCCCCTTCCCCAGCACAAAGTAGCAGGCTAGAACGTACCAGCTCATGCCAACCTCTCTGGCTTTCCTGTAAGTAAAGCCTTTCTCTATTTCAAAGCACTTATTTCCCCTTTTTGTCAAAGACGATAATTCGTAATATCCGAGCAAGCGGTAAACCAGCTCATTTACGAGGTGATTACCTACCTGTGGCAAATACTCAAGGATGTAGAGGACCTGCAAGTAACGCACACACTTCTAAAAAGGTAATGCCGCTGATTCTGTGAACCCATTTGAAGCAAGAGAGGCACAGCAACTGGCTTTAGAAACTTTAATTTCAATATTCTTGTACACCCAGTGTTTTATAACGAAGCAACTGTGTGAAAATGAGATGATCTGGATGAACATAAAATGTGCTGTTTGCATACTTGAACTGAGAATGAGTACAACAACCTTCTCGCACCAAATGGCTGCCGTGGTTCTGGCAGCTGGCTCTTTGCCACAGAGTCAAAAAAGAACAAGCACGAACTATACAGCAAAAGACATCGTCCTTGAGTCAGTGAAAATGTAAACTCGCTATCCATAATAAAGATAAATAAAGGCATGTGGCTCCTCGACTTCCCATCTTTTAGGTGCCGCACATATGATCAAGCTAAAGATTTAGTCCCCATGCACATTCTTCATTCCTGTGCTACTCGCAAATAATGTCTGCTACAGCCAGCATATGGCTACCCCTCACCCATTAGATTATTCTATTCATTGATAGTGTGGCTCAGTTTGACAAACTCTTTATGACGACAGGGTACAGATTGAAATTAGAGTTCTGGCTGTGTTTTTATCATGGCAGCTCATATCAGTCGTGAGCAAAACACATATACATCATTCCACTTATAAACATTCTATATACGTCTATTGCGCATAGTGCATGCACTATGCACGTGCAAGCATGTACTTTGATGCACATGAGGGAGCTTCTGTTATTCCTGACCCTCTGCCAGGTGCCACTGATGCGATCGAGTGAGTGACGTTGTAAATTACATTTAATAAGCCAAATCTGTTGTGACTAAAGGGAAAAAAAGTGAATTTGTAATGAATGTTTAAGACCGGATTTTCTATATATTTTTTCAAAGCATACGTCACAGAAAAGTAGTTTTTAGAAATATTGCTGAAAAGCAGCTGCATGAAGACAGATTACGCACTTCCGTGAACTGCATCTGCTAGAACATCTAAAGTGGAGATATCCGACACTGTCTGGCAGTCAACGTCACCAGAAAAGTACCGGGAGTCTGGTGAACATCTCAACAGAAGATGTGATAATGCTAGCTTGCGATATGAATGCATCAGAAAACCTAATTTTTTTTGGATGGAAACTAGAAAGCTATGCCTCTAGTGGGAGCAGTGACTGTGCTCACACCATAGTCACACAGGCAGGCTAAAGGAAAGTGTTGAACGAGCCATTAAATGCTGTTGGAGTAAGACAGCAGTAGCCGACAGTACTTCAACTATTCAAACAGTACATAAAAGCGCACGCTTTGACTCACCCAAATTTAGCAAAGCTCATCTGCTCACCCCTTGAATCACTCAAAGGTACACCTTTTGTGTATTGCATTCTCTAAAGGATGCTCTGCACAAAATTAAGCTAAAGGAAAAGTGCAGAGATTGCGCTAAGTTGGCCATATGGCATAAGTTAGGTGAAAGTGTCATCTACCCAGCAGTTCAAACTTCAGTTGCATAATGGTCTATAGGTGGATGGCTGGCAATACCATTTTCTTGCTGCAATGGGTTCTGGCTTAGCAACTTCGCAGATTAGAGAGGTACACATGGCTTTCAAGTGACGTCCAACCTCACAAACATTCGAAAAATTATGGGATAAACGAGAGTGAGGCAATGAGCTTGCAGGCTAAACAGTTTTCTCACTAATGAAAGAAATTAGATGTCAACAATGTTGTGCTGGAAATTTGTGATAGAGAAACTGAAGGTTACAGCATAAGTTCTTAGATCTTGTTTTTAGCTTGACTTCCCAATTAGACTAGCATTTCTTACGAACACTCCTATTGTGTTATTCTGTACAAAAGAAAAAGTACAGGTCGCAGTTTGGGGACAAGCACAATTAATGCTTGAAGCCAAGTTTTGAAATTCAATTTGGCATAATCAGCAGGTCACACAAATTTCTGGATGACCTTTAAAGATTGCAAACCATTGCAACTCAATAAAAGCCAGCCTTTCTGAAACGTTCCGTTGGCGTAGGCATTAAGCCATGCTCATATTCACACATCCAAGAACAGTTGTACCTGAAGACACGAATAAGCTCTACAAGCTCATATTTCACAGTGTACCACGCATAAAATTTCACATCAGACTGTAACCCCACTGCCTTGTAACTTGGTTACCTTGCCAGAGAGAAACATTGATGGAGCAATTGTAATTTGTTAGGTTGGTATAATTCAGAACTCCCCTACAAAATCAAGAAACAAACACAAAATCAATAGCACTTTAAGGTATTTGTGGATAATAAATGCTGGTATAATATGTTGCCATAAGAAGTGCACTTTATCTCTCAGAGTGCAATGAAACAAAGAGGTGTGCTATACTCTAATGTATCCAGTGACCATGCAAACATATGTACAACTTCCCTTGCACTCAAGCAAGGCATAAAATATAGTACAAACTCTATACAAACAGAATGTACACAGCTTTACAAACCACTTCTTGCAAACCATACAGAAGTCTGTCAGTTTCTGTTAAACAAACAACAGGCACTTTCCTTAACAGTGCTTTTTCACAAAACACACATATTGTTTCAATGGCATGGTGAGTTTGATGGAGTCCATAACAAACTCCTATGATATATGTCTTCAAGCACACAAGCTGTTCAAAAGAAAGATGTTCAGAGTTTGATGGGGGCTCCTGGCAAACACACATCACGTACTCTCTCCACAAACACATGTTGCTCAGAAGAAAGATGTGAGCAGCTTAATGGGGTCCTCGACAACCATGGCTGTTTCCGTGGCAGTCACCACCTCCTGCTCCACATACACTTCGCCTATCTCTGGATTCTGTTCTTCTACGAATACGATGGGTGCCAAGTGAAGCTGGTGTGGCTGCAGATGTTGCTGTAGCTGCGGCTGCTCTGCCCTCTTTGCCGGCGCACGAGGTGCTTTTGGTTTGTCTACTCCCGCCTTGGTGCGAGCGGAGAGGGGCAAGGTAGGCTTAGGCACGGCTTTGTGTGCATGCTGAAGGTGCTGCTTGAGCTTCGTGTTGTTGACGACGCCCTTGCCACAGAGCAGACAGTGCAGCTTGAAGTCTTTTGTGTGCACACTGACAATGTGGTCCTTGAGCGTCTGGTGGATGGTGAAGGCCTTGCTGCAGTGTGGGCACTCAAACGGCCGCTCACCCGTGTGGGTGCGAAGATGCGTCTGCAGTGCGCAGTTGTGCTTGAAGGCCTTGCCACAGAAGTGGCACTCGAAGTTCCTTTCAGCATTGGCGACCCGCTTGCCTGCACCGCCCGAGTGTCGGCACAGCTTGTGAGCCCGCAATTCGGTGGTAGTCTTGAACCGCACGGGGCACTGGTCGCAACCGTGCGGATAACGCAGCGAACGCAGCACCTGCAGGGACGGGCTCTTTGCCACCTCAGGGTGCATGTGGGTCACGTGGATGCCCATGGCTCGCACAGTCTGCAAAGATAGGGAATGAAAACGGTTTAAAAAGCGGCGCAAATTCAAATTTCTGGGTCCACTTTTGCAACGACAGCTCTGCCACACTGCATTAAAACATTCAGGCAAAGCTGTTCTTATGTGTACAGCTTCTGGTGCTAGTACAGGATGCATCTTTGATGAACAAGGAGCAGAGCACACATGAAAACAAGGACCAAGGAAGCGAAAACACCTATGTGCTGTGGTGTCATCTCTGCTTCCGCCCTGTTTTTGTGACACTAGCTTCAGCTAGAATCTCGAATTTTTTCACCCGAAAAAGACTGTTACCATAACATTACTTTGGGAAGTAAAAGAAAACTAAAATCTTCAAGAATGCTACTTTCTACATTTTCTCTTGAACTATTCAAGTCAACAAGTTTTTACATTAGCAACAAAGGTAAACATAATACAGAAATGGACTGCAACATAAGAAATGGTACAACTGACAACATTTGATGCAATCATAAGGCTTGGAAAGCACCTAGTTGGATCACTTCATGCTGAACATGGCACTACTATATGTAAAGGAACTTCTGATGTGAAGTAGTAAATAATGCTGGAGCATCCTCATAATTCAATTTCCATGCATAAGCAGATGGTTTCTACAATGTACTAAAACCAGGTATTGCATAAACATATTTAGATTAAGAGAGAGAGAGAAAATCTTTTATTATCAATGTTGAGTGCAGTTTTCTTTCCCAGATTTAGATTAAACTTTATAAGACTAGACTGCCAACCAGCTTTAAAAAAGCCTCAACATGATGCCACTTCACATGTTATGGTGACATCATCACAGACACAATACTTCGTGCTGTATGTATTGGCAATCTATTAACTACATCAAATGTTGCAGGGTCGTTAGGTATGGGCGAAAATACGCCAAAATGACATGCTACAGTTCACTCTGCTTGAAATTAAAACAAAGCATGGTCACTATAAATAACATCAAAATTATGTGCAATTTTTTTTGCATGTATGTGTGTGCAGGCAAATAAACTCAATTTAACTAGCTAGTTCTCCTGCCTTGTTTTTTTTTTCTGCACACAATCGTTGGAGCAGTTATATGGTGCGCTAAATAAAAACAACAAGGCATACCTATGCGCTCACTGTCATGAATCTTCTAACCAAACTAATGCAAGAGATCCTTGTACTATTGTGCAATCTTGCCATAACATTGCTTTGTCTACACGGCACCCACTAGACTCGTCATGCAGCTCACCTTGAAAGTCTTGTTGCACACTTGGCAGATAGACTGGTTCTCCTCGGCATGCTTCTGCTGGTGGTGCTCCAGGTACGCCTTCGACTCATATAGGTAGCTGCACTTGGTACACTTGAAGCCCTGGTTATTCTCATGCAGACGCAGGTGCCACTCGTAGCGGGAGTCAGACACAAAGACCCGACCACAGTGAGGACAAGGCTTTTGCTTGCCCTTATTGTGCTGCAGAGTTATATGTCTCTTAAGCTCGTCCTGGACGACAAATGCCTTGTCACACTGTGTGCACTGGAAAGGCATGACTCCCGTATGGGTTATGGCATGGGCCTTGCTCCGGTACAGGCTGAAAGTGGCAAAGGTGCAATCTGCTTCCGTACAGCGGTATACCTTGAGCGTGGGGAACGGGTTCTGGCCATCTTCGAGGCAAGCCGTGTCACCCATGTGCACCACAGCAGTGTGCAGCTGCTTCTTGCGCTCACAGGTGAAGCGTTTGTTACAGTGATCACACTGAAAGTTTATGGTTTGTCCGTGAATCAGGGTCTTATGCTTGCGAAGTGCAAACAAAGACTTGCAGGTAAGCGGGCACTGCTCACAGCTGTAAGTGGTTGAAGCATGGACGTTGAGGCGATGAGCCCTGAGGCTACCCTTGGACGAGAAACAGCACCCGCACGTCGGGCATGCAAATGGCCGTATGTTGTTGTGGGAGCTCAGGTGGGACTGCAGACCCGACTGGCTCCGCATCTCCTTGCCACACTGTGGACACTTGTAGGTGTGCTTCACTTTCGTCGGCTTATAACCGGGCTGGTGCGTTCTAACGTGGCCTCTGTGCCTGACCTTGTGAATGGAAACCAAGCCACACGTCTCGCACTTGAACTGCGGCACTTCTGGGTGGCACTGCACTACGTGCTCGCAGAGCTCCTTGTAGATGGCACCCTTGAAGCTGCAGAGGCCACAATGCCGGTAGATGTCTCCCTTGCATAAATTCTTGTGAGCAGCAAGGTCTTCCTCGGTGAAGAAGGGCTTCCGGCAGCTGGTGCAACGGTGCTGAGCAGTCTGTCCATGCCTCTGCATCATGTGCACTACCAAATTGTGCTGTCGTACAAATGGCAGGTTGCAAAGGTGGCAGATAACTGGGTCACTGTGCGATTTCTCCTCATGATTCTTCAATGCAGCTTCTGTAGTGAAGCTTCGCTTGCACTTTGTGCACTTGTATGGGGTGACACGGTTGTGCACTTTCATGTGCACCTGAAGCACAGACTTGAACTGAAAGCGCCTGTCACAAATCTCACAGCGGAACTTCTGCTCTCCAGTGTGCTTCACCATGTGCTTGTTCAAGCTTGCCTTGTTCTTGTAAACCTTTCTGCATTTGGTACATGCAAAGTATTTGATCGACTCCGTTGCGGCTTTTGAGAGACGACCGACCTGCTGAACAAGAGGCTTCAGCTGTGATCCTGTCAGAGGCAGGGAACGCTTCTTTAGAGCTTCCGGTCCAGCCGGCACCGGAGGTGTGCCCGGAGCAGATGTACCTTCAGATTCATCACTCAAATGGCTTTCTTTATCCATTTGTTTCTCTTGTGCTGCCGTTGTGTGCTCTTGGAGATGCTTAAGGGCGACAAGCTTATCAAAAGTAACGTGAGAGCACTTGAAGCACTTAAACACTATTTTTGTATTAGGAGGAGGCTTGGTGATCGGGCTTTTTGATTCTACGAGTGATTTTGGCAGCACAATTGGCTTCAAACCCTTCCCTGGTGTTGTCGTCAGTGGCTTTGGTGTAAATGAAGAAGAGACAGACTTCAGTTCTGTTATATTGCTCTCAATAGCTCTCTTCACAACAGCTGTGATATTTTTGGGAGTAAGAGAACCAGCTGCTGAGAGTGGCACGGGGCCAGTTTTAAGGACAACGCGCTTAACATTTGGTGACACAGAGGCAAGCATGTTGAGAACCGTGGGCAAGACTGTTGTCTCAATGGAACCTTTCGCCCCCAGAGCTGTTTCATCTCCAGTCAGGTTTGACGCACTAGCTGCAGTTGTAATGACAGACAACTTATCATTAGTGAGAGAAAACACATTTCCGATACGTGGCTTAGTATTGTTTCTCTGGGGCTTGGCCTTGTCTGGTGAGGTAGGCCCTACAACCTTTCCTGCCTTAACTGACGCTGCACCTATTAGTGTCTGCTGTGGCAAAGGATCCTTTCTCGAGGTATGAAGCTTGCAGTGAGCTATTGCAGTCTCTTTGCATGGTGTTATGTGCCGGCAATACAAGCAAGAATACAGTGCCATCGCTTTAGTGCCAGTGTTTTTCTTGGCAGTGACAGCAGCATTTGCACTGCTGTTTCCTACTGTATCAGGCTTTGAGGTTACATTCTCGGCAATGTTCAAATCTTTTGCAATGACAGTTGTGTTCGCAGGTGAAGGTCCGGTTGAATTCGAAACGACTATGCGAGTCGAGGTATCGTCATTACTACCAACAGCACTGGTGACAGCACTAGTTTGGCCGACCATATAGGTGTGATCTTCAGTAGCGGCATCTGCCGTCTTCTCATAAGCATCGCTTGAGTCACCTGTCAGGTCAACTTCGTCCACAGTGCTACTCGCGCACCCTCCTGCGTCCACAGTGTCAGCAGTCGGGTGGTTGCCGACAACTGTCGCTGGTTCAGGCGAACTCGCACTTTCGGGTGAACACGGGTCTGGTATAGGCGACGCGGCAGGAGAGGGGAGCTCCGACTCCACTTCGATTTCGCAACCTTGAGTTTGTATCTCCACTACCTCTGCGTCATCGAAGACCTCATTTGGCTCGTGTCGCCCGTCGATGTAACAGAAAGAGCTCGGCCTGCCTCCCGAAAACACGCGAACTTTCTCGCGCGCATAGGCTGCGTCAAAGAAAGTCTCTGCGAAAGGGCGCCACTGTGTGACGCCGTCACCGCGGGCATCGCTGCGATCTTCTGAATCAAACCGGGCCCTCGAAAAATTGAAGTTTATTCTGCCACCTCTTTCAATACCCTCTGGAAACACCAAGTCGAGGGACATCGGCTTCATGTCCAAATCGACGTCAATGCAGACAGTGCCCATGTTGGCAGCGTGTTTCCACTAAAAGTCTGCGGATATCCGATCGGCTAATTTCATTACTTGTCACTTGCTAGGGTACCACCGAAGCTCGATATGTTTGAAGCGACGCTAAAGCTCGTCTGCTACATCTTTCAGCGGCGGCAATGCTAGAAGATAAACGAGGTTGCAGTGGTTGCAGTTATGCGCGCCGCAAGCTTTAGCCTAACGAAGCGGGAAGCCCGTGCAGTAATCAGCCTTTAGTGGGGTTCGTCGGTAGCGCTCGTTCTGTATGCTAGGTTGACAGGGCTGAATTTACCGTGGTGCCACTACGACCGATGCGCACGGAAAGCCTCGCGGAGTAGACCAGCAGCTGAGAGTAGTCGTGGTGCTTGTAGTCGGACGACGCACATACCACCATCACGGAAAGGACACAGGCGTTCCAACCAAACTAAGCAGTAGATGGCAGCCCTAGCACAAACGACCTTTGTAAGCTCCAAAGTTCTGGCAACTACTAAGAAAAGACAAAAAGCCGAGCTAATGCACCATCTTACTAAACATATTCCACTTAAATTGTATGGTTACGTTTTTTGGTTAGTTCTTGGATGTATAGTTTTGCAGTTTTCGTGAAATGACAAGATATGCTGAATAAGCGTCATTGCAACTTGGTTTCAAGTCAGCTCCATCGGCATCGCAGACGCTATAAGCGAACATAGCGCCGCAAGCATGGCCGCCGCAAGCGTCGCTAAGAGTTTGCAGACGTCATATCGTCTTTTAATTTCTCGCCTCTGCAGCAAACTGAATAGGACCTAGGGCAGCTGGCGCACTGGCGTCAACTGACGCCTACGTGACGTCCATGCATTGATTTTGTCGTCTGTACAAACATTTGAACGCACCTGCGGCGGCCGCGGTGCTGTCTGTTTTTCTGTCGTGGTTTCTTCCCGGTGTTTCACACCTTCTTCTTCTCCCTTCCTTACATGTTACAATGTTTGTTTACGCTCTTCTTACCGTCACGTAGTGGAGGCATGTGTCAACGTACGACAGTTTTTGGCGACGGGCTGATTTGACGCTAGCTAAGAGAATGGTGTCGCTAGTTTTATGGGTGACGAAGTTTCTGGCGAGGCAACGGCTCCTCTTCGCATCGTTTATCGTTATCTGGATCGTTGGCATGGCGATAACCAGTGAGTTTCACCTCAAGCAAAACATATTATCTCGAATTGTTCGAACCTATATGAGAACTTGCACAACGCGCGCTGTGACGGCTTTCGCTTTCGTTGAGTGATGTTCATTTACCATTGCAACGTTTCCAGTATGCTTGATTGGACGTACTGATGACGCCAAGGCCAAGTATCCGGACACCACTGCCGTATTGTATAATGCTGGACAACACAACATGCAGCTGTCCCACAGCCTTACCAAGGCGAAAGCGATGAAGTATTGCAACCCGTACAATAGTATATCACTTTGGCAAGAAGGTGAGTCACATGCAAACCATTCAAAAATGTATATCGCAGGAGAGCGCGCATGCATAAGTTGTAGTGAACCTCGGCACACATTTAGCATCTGCATGTATCGAGAACGATTTTATTGGTGATGTCAGCCTAGCCCAGAAGTGTGCTAGATTAACGTGGGAAGAAAAGAAAGCTGTAGAAATTTACATCAACTCTTAGCAGCAGCATTGTCGGTAAGCCATATGCTAGCTAGCTATATGTTATAGCTAGCATATAGCTAGTATAGCATATGCTATAGCTAAATGAACTGGTGAAACTTCGAAGTAACAGTGAAGCCTTTCCATTATGTTTCTCGGCAAATCTAACATACTTTCAGCCATCCAATTCCCGTGAATATTGTGTGGTTATCTGTAAGCTTTTTTTTTTTTTATTGCAGGTAAAGTTCCAAGCAACAATTTTACTTTGGAAGCTGTAGCCATAATGGTGCGACACGGAGAGCGCATGCCCTTGCGACGAGTCCGCAACCAGCACCTTCTTGGCTGTCGCCGGCCTCCAAGCACGAGCTCACCTTCCAGCTCCAGGAGCAGCCCCTTGCATTCTTTCGTCTCTCTCATAACGAAGCACCCCTTACTCCCACTGAAGAACATCTTTGCCACCATCGCAACCCACCCGAACCAGAGCAACTGCGTGGAAGGCCAGCTCACGTGGGAGGGTGTAGTGCAGCATGTAAACATGGGGGCCAGCCTCCACGATGCCTACCATACCGGACCATGGAGGCTCTTGCCAGATGACTGGGATGCACGCTCCGTCAAGCTGTACAGCACCGTCTTCTCCCGCACGTACCAGAGTGCCCTGGCGTTCCTTTATGGCTTCCTGCCAAAGTTCTCATTCGACAGGCTGCACCTGGTGCCCTCACGAGACATCAACTTCTGCATGGGCCCGCACTGCGCCTGTCCGCAGCTCAAGACGTACGAGAGGCTCTTCACGCGCAAGACAAAGGTCATGCTCAAGAACCACCTGGCCGTTGTGCAGCTGCTGAATACGCTCGGCAAGGTGCTCAGCCCACAAGGGAACAACTCGGAGTTTGTCGCGCCAAGACCAATCATGGATGGATTGATGGGCTTCGTGTGCCAGCGCAAGCCGCTGCCCTGTGCCGACCATCACTGCGCCACGATGGAGCACGTTGGCAACGTCATCTCCTACGTGGACTGGGAGGGCCGACAGCTGTCTCAGGACTTGTCTTTTCGCCGGAGCAGCATTCTCAAGGCACACTACCTGCTGGCCCGAATTCACAGGGGACTGCGTGACTTTATGGATGGCACATCCAAGACTAAGTTCCTCTTTTTCTCTGGTCACGACATTAACCTGATCCCCGTGGCGTCAACACTTGGGTTCGACGATGGCACCATTCCCCCCTATGCTTCCCGAATTGTCTTGGAGGCATACAGCAATGTCAAGAAAGAGCGATTCATAAGGGTCCTTTACAATGGCAAGGATATGACCCGTCACACACACTTTTGCAAGAGCATCCGTGCTGGTGTCGACATGGAGCTATGTCCGTTTGGCAATTTCACCACTTTTCTGCAACAGGATGTATTCAAGCTGTTCTCGGCTAAAAGTTTTGCAGCAGCTTGCGGTCTTGATGGTGTGCGCTCTACGCCTACTGCTACAAGTCCAGTCTAAGGATCAAGATTTGAATTGCTGAAGCAGCTCTGAAAGCGCAGTAGTGCATTTGAGTATGCCAAAGTGCGGTTTTCACATATTTGTGGGGAAACGACAGACGAGCCTTGCTACAGTGTGAGGTGCGTGATATTTTGTTGCCATTGTTGCTTCAGCCTATAGGTTGCTGGTAACGATGGCCGTGCAATCACTTAGGAAAGCTGTGAATTATAGGTGATGGGCGTGCTGTCTTAAGCTGACAAAAGAAGTACAGCATTGAAGGAAACCTATGGCATGTTCAAAAAATGCAGTTAGCTTCTCTTTCCAACTTCTGTAACATACATCTTGTCTCGGGAAGCGCATATTCCCTGAAAGTCCTTTGGAACAGCTATAGAACTCATTGAAAACCTGATGTCATGTTATTAGGTTGAGACGTGCAACACCACAGGCTACAATGAGTGCTTCAGGCTGTTTAAGTGCTTCGATTTGTCGGCCAAGGAGTGTGCATTTTTTTTCTTCTCTGTTGCATTTTAAAGTGACTTCAAATAGGTACGTCCAGCTTATAGGGGCTACCACCCTTCTGGGTTGCATTGTAAAACTAGATCAAATATGAAAGCCCAGTTAAAAGGGGCTGCTGACTCCATTTGACTTACGTAATCTCTCCCGGCGGGTCATGAGGGAAAACATAGGACATGCGTAGCCTCATTTGCTTGCTTTATTTTGCTTATATTTCACTGCTATTGGCTTTTATATTCAATTTGCTGTGACAAAATCCCATTTGAGTGCTTTTAACTGAATCTTAAATGTGTGTTCATTTATTGCTGGAGCATTCTCTTGGGCTAACCTTTTAACACTGCTGACTCTTGCAGCCACTGATTTCATGTTTGTTATCTTCTTTGTAAGACGCTGCATAAGTAATTGTGATTGTGATGGCTTCGCATGCACAATTGATCCCATATTCCAGCATCACTTTTGTTCTTTGGGCTTGCAGGTGACACAACATCAAAACAAGTGGCACTTTGGTGTTTGTCACACCAGACAAGATTAATTTTCTTGTTTGGATGCACACAGCTTTAATTTGTGTGTTAGAAACCAGTTACACAACTACTTATCAGTTTAATTAGCGCAGTAGAAACGACGAGTCTGCATTTGCAAGGAAAATACCTGTGGTTAGTATTTTCTTTCCGCAGCAGTTAATGCTAACTGGTTGTCATAAACATGCCAGTCTGCCCCTAAACTTAACATTGAACTCCCATTAAACATCGCCAAAATCAAAAGAATAGGAGGTCATAGTTTCTACTCTTTCGTAACTAGGACTGGGCAAATTCATGCTGCTTTTATAATACTTCTGTTAACTGATGACACAGGCATATTATTGTCACTTCTCGCTGTGGAGTTAGCCTTGGTTCTTGCCACGAAGATATTTAGTTTTTTAACTTTCTAGATTGCTTTTTTCGTTGTGTAGCAGAATGGGGCCAACTCGCCAGTGGCAGTACCTCTGACACATTGTCAGCCATTGCTTATGTGCTGGAGACTGGGATGGTACCCTTGCTGTGTGATTTCCTTTTTTGATGTGCTGTGATATGTACAATTTATTATATACGTTGACATACAGATGCATCTGAAGTGAAATTATGTTGTCAATTATGCTTGTCCTGCAGCTTCCTGTGTGCACTTGCCACTAAAGGGATTAGTTGCTAAGATTTTTCGATACCCTTGTTACTGTTTACCCCTCAATAACGCAGCAAACAGACCGGCCTTTGTGCTAGTTTTACCATGTTGCCATTGCAGCAGGTGCCAGCTTTTGGGTGCAAGGCCATCTACCATGCCATAGTTCATGGCAGACCACGCTCCTCATCATGGAACCTTTTTCAGTTCAGCTTCGCATCATAGCAGCTCACTATGAAGCTACCAAACCTCTCAAAACTTAGCTGCTTTCTATAATGGTTGATCAGGAGTGAAGGAATTTAGCTCCTTGCTTATCACACAGCTCTCTTCAAAGGTGCTGTTTCCTTCCAGCATGTGTTTTTCACAAGGTATCGCACACTGTGGGTAAATTGTGTAAACATTTTCAGCTAGCTAGGAGGAAACCATGCATCCACACATTACATTCTCCCCCTTTTAACTTGAGTGACAGTTTCCCCATTGTCATTTCATTTTTCTGAATTCGTATGCTGGAGCAATAAGAACCTCCTAAAACACGCCATTGTACGAGTATGCTTGCCATTAACGGCAACGAAAGCCATGGCAGAGATCCACAATGAGGCCTCAACACCTGGCTCGGAGTTTCTTCATACCTAAGCATAATGGGGAGGCAGTGAAAGGTAGCATATGTGCTGTGTCATAAGAGATCAGTCTATTGGGCATTTTGAACAAACAGCTGAGCCATGATGTTACTTCTTAGAAAAATTTACAGAGTACAAGCTGCCTTTCTTTATATCTAGTCAGAAATGGCTTGAGAATCAAATTTTAATCCTTCACTGCATAATTAGCTTTCTGTTTCTGTTTTCTTTTTTTAGGGTGAAGTGACATATGTTACACAGAAGGACATGAGATTGCTGCGACAATAGGTCTGAACGCATACATTTCATTGTGACACAGCGGCTCTACAAGTACTTTAAACTGCCTGAGCTGTAACAAGTACATATTTGTGAAATATGTGCTAATTTTTGTACACATGTGTTAATGTGAATAATATGTACAGACAGTCCAAGAACATAAAAAAGAAAAAGAACCACACTGCGGTGTATTATGGCTTACTGCAGTGTGTTACAAGCTGTAACTAATTAAAATATGATGTGTTTGTTGTGTTTTCTTTTTGTTCTTTTTTTCTGCATAGGCTGCTTATGCTATACATATGCCATGTTGCACATGTAGGCATATGTACTGTTCTACAAAAGCAGCACTCTTGGCCAGCGCTCGGCAACACTCGAGGCATGATCTGTCCAAATTGCTCTGCATAAATGAAGTTTGCTTTGTTATATATCTTACAGTGTGCCGGAAAAAAAAAAAAAATGTCCTTCTAGAGAAAACTATTGAACACCTCCCTGAGGTCCCACAGGCTTTATTACTTGGGTGCTGACATGCAAAAGCTTTCAGCTTTCACTATGTGCCCTGATTGCATGACATAGTCTGTTTCGCACCCGAGCTGTATCATGTTGCCATCGGGACTTGCCATCTGGGATAAATACTTGTGCCAATGATCTTGAATGCCGCAGAAAGAGATTCAATGGGTGAGATTGCTCTCACCCAAAATCAGCTGCGGTCTCGGTGGTTTTTCAAGATTTGCAACAAGTTTGATGCGTGCTGCCAATATGCATCAGAAGGATTACTAATCAAGAAGTGCCATCGCATGGTTCCTAATTTTACGCAACTCAAGGGCGCCACGCCAGCAGAAGTAGTGTTTTTATGCCTTGCATTAGTCATCTCACTTCTGCACTTGTCCAAATATCGAAAATCTCTGTCGTTGTGCAGGGAAGTGTAGTTGCTGTGCCAAGTACTCCGTGATGCAATAGAAAAGCTGGCACGTTACATAATTCTGGAGATTTTGTCAATTTTTTGTTGGTGTATTTTCATACTGAAAGGCCTCATGTTGATTTCGAGAAGCCAAATGCTGACTGCAGCACAACAGTTGGGTGAATGTGAAGGGTACAGATTTTACAGGAACTATGGTATGGTTCATGTGTTCTCAGAAATCTGTGGCATTTCACTTTTATTCAGTGCTCGTGTGTGGAATGTATTTCATTTTTTGAGAGAGAAAACGCAATTTGTGTGTCCGTGTCTGTGCTCCCTTTAGTGGCATTTCTCCCTTGCTGGCTACGTTCAGATCGACATGCTGTCTCTAATAGCCCGAAAAAAGATGATACGGCGATAAGTCCATATTGTATATGGTGCTTATACAGTTGCGTAAAACTCATCACGTTGTGAAAGTGAACGTCGATGTGGCTGTGTATATACTGGGTTTACATGCTGTCCTTGTTGATGTTGTTAGCACGGGACTCGCTGCCAAGCTCCAATTTTTATGGATTGCGTTCCCTCCAGTTAGAGATGGCCATTGCGCTCTACTTTTACGTATAAATTTAAGGCATGACAAGTTGGCACTGTCACTGAGGTATAATTACAATCACTTCTTTATCTCTAAATGTTCAATTCATTTAGATGTGTGGTGTGTTTCATGATGAACTTAGTCATGTTTTCTTAATGTCTTGGTTTTTGCATAGAATATATGCCTTGTATGTACAGAAATGGTAATAAATTGATATTTGTAAATATTGTGCATAATTATTCACCAACTGGCACAACACCGTAACAACCACACTAGTTACCTTCAGCCAGCTATCCTGCTGTGCATAGCCGATGACTGTGTGTGAAACCAAATGGACATACTTATTGGAATGCAAGTCTTCTAAGGACAGGACACATTGTCCTGATCGAAGGTTTAAACCAAGGATCGTTATTTGAATTGGCTGTCTTAGGCATATCCAAGGTGTCCCAAGTATATTAGTCCAAGTTTCAAAAAAAAAAGGATGCAGCGAAACGGAAAATTGTGGCCATCTGAAAGCACAAAGCCACAAACGAATGCCTAATGGGTTGTTTAGAAACGAAGCATTGCACTTTGAAAAAAATGTTTCCTAATCAGGGTATCAAATTCGGGACCAACACCCTTCTGGAGCAGTTGCGCCAGAAACCTAGCATATTGTTGAGTGAGGCTGAATTAGCGAACTCGAAGCGCAAGCATGATTAGGCTAATTGTTTCTGCGGAAATTATAAATGTGGAGGATCTTTTATCAAAAGACAAATTATAAGCTTGAGACAAGCATGAAGCACATGGCAATGCAGTCTACGCAGCTTAAACTAATGCAGTGCTGCCATTGAGGCATTCCTGCATTTTGGTGAAGAACACCTTTAAAATAGATTTTCAGTGGTGTATTAGCGGGAATTGATTGCTGGCTATCATTCAATAAACAAAATTTAGCTGACAGTATCGTACAGTCTCCTTTTACATGTAGAACAGAAAGCATGCAAAAGGAATGCTTTCCCAAATGTATGTTTCGAGGCATTGCATTCTAGCAGTCGCTGAGACTTGCGTAGCAGCCGCTAATGTACCAAAACATTGGCACTCTGGCGGGCACAACTCGTCTGACTGCAAGTCGGATTAGTTTATTTTGACCATGTAGGACTGGTTAGATGTAAGTATTAGAGGATAGTGTAGTGCTGCCATGGCAAAATCCTTGGCCGAAAAGAAACTGAGTGCTCCCTATTGAAAGAGGAATAGCGCTTGTTTTCTTTCTACCCTAGTATTTGTATTAAGTACTGGTGAAAATTTCAAGACGCACAAAGTGGAACTACAATTTAGTAAGTCACCGCAAGTGCTAGGATGGAAATAAAGTAGGAGGTTAGCTTATTACATCAAGCAGCCAGCCTTTGCAAGCCAACTCTCTGTGAAGCCAACCTCTTCGCCTTGTATCTTTCAATAGGTCAGCCTGACATGTGACCCTGCTCAGCGGACTCGGCCCGTTGTGCTTGGTTTCATGCGCAATCTCTACTGATGTGTTCGCACAACTTCAGTCCGATTGAGTTGTTCGTGATGCAAGGTAAGCAGTTATCATCTAGCTTTGCAACGTGTGAGTCTGTCTTTGGAAGAGCGTGTGTTCAACTTTATTCATGGCTAGCACTGCTAGCTGCTACATTTTTAGAGGGGTTAAGGAAAGGCATTCTCCCTCTCTCTCTTTCTTGTTTGTTCGTTCAAATAATGAACGTGACGATCCAATGCTAAGGCTGTGTCTAAACACGTCAGCGTTCTTCATCGCTTGCTGGTTGAGTCACAATTCAAGCTCAAGCAGCAAAAATACATCGCAGAATGCTTCAGGCAACCACAAAAGAGTTGAATTAGTTCATCTGAGTTCATTTCAAATTTGTTCATTCATTCATAGTAAAGATAGGCCAGCTCAACCAAACAAGAGATAATAATAAAGTAAAATGTAAATAAAATTAGGATCACGCTAGCGCATAGTTCACATAATGCTATCTTTAGCACATTTATGTCACAACACTTAGTAAGTTCAAGGTAATTATTTATTGAATAATTAGCTAATTCGTAAATTAATAATTTTACTGTTACAATCTTTGTTGTAGAGCTGATTTGAAAACCTCACTTCCAGTTGCTTGCAAAGCGCTACCTTTTGTGTCGCTCATTGTTCCATATATAAATAAAAAGCGCCACTGTGATGGATTTTTGAAGGTTACATAGCAAAAAAGAGCTACGCAAAGGTTACACTTCGCATATTACCAAGAGGTGTTTTTAAATATGCCGTATAAACATTGCGTTGACATTGTAGCTATGAAATGACGAACTAATAGATATGTTAATGAATCGGCACTAGTTATATACTAGCGAAAGAACCCAAATAGGTTGATTTCATATAAGCACGGAGGGCTTCGCCTTTTTAAGGAAAATTGAGCTTTTCTACCATGGTGGATTCAGCACAACTATTTTCCAGTACAAGGACAACCTAAAGGAAAGCTATGCATCACATCCCATTAAAATATATTCAGTTTCATAACGATCATCCCATTTGGAACCATGGAAATTATGTTTAGTTGAATAAAGCATTCGTAGTTGTTAATGAGGCCATAGTTATACAAAATTTTATTCCTCTCGCAAGAGAAAAGTTAGTTGCAACTGCTCGCGAGCGCGGAATTTTTTAGCTGCAAAGACAAACGTCTCTGCAAGCGACAAATAGAAGGAAATATATGCTAGGAGAAAGTAAGAGAGCATTACATCATGCATACAGCCTTGGCAAGTGCACTCTTTGTGAAGCCATTAACTTTGATTTTTCTCTCTCAGTGTCGGCCCAACACGTGACCTCTAAGATCCAGCGCATTGGCCGGGAACGTGAAGTAGTCTTTATTCGATACGCATTAGTTCGGCTGCCCCAGAGTGTTATTCTGAATATTGATGAAATACGCCATATTGTCAAATTCGCCATTTTGTCAGCACTGATTGGCCCAGAGGGCTCCTACGCACAGCCCCTCTGATTTGCTCAAAACGCTGTCGTTGCCAAATTTGACAATATGGTGGAATTTGGCAATGCCCTGAATAGAGTTGACTCCCGTTAATCAACCACTGCGGGACCGCGTATTGTGGTCGAATTATCTGAAAAGCCGAATTAAGCAACAGCGGCAAAATGTATGACTAAGTATGTCTTTATTGACTGAAGTAGCCTGTAGTTGTCGACAGACTACATCAGTACAGTATTACAATAATTATACATGTCGTCGTTGGCTAGTGGCCCACAGACCTCAACACAGTCGGCGCTGACAAAATCTCCGCAAGATTAGGGTAGAGCGCAAGCCGTCATTATCACTGCAGGGCAGGTTGCTGCGGCCACCGTCGTCGCTTAGGAAAGCACTCGCGCCGTCTGCCGAATTTCTTGTTTCTGAACTTTTAGTAACCCCTACGCGCTGCAGATGGCGCTGGTGGAGGTCGAATTAAGCGAAGCGGCATGCTTTCGCGTTCGAACCAACCGATTTTCTTTTTTAGCAGGCCAATGCATGGGCGTCTCGCCGGGACTTCTCAGTGCGTTTGAATTAGGCGGAAAGTCGAATTAACCGGAGTCGAATTAACGGGAGTTCGTGTGCCCCTGATCACTCTGGCGCTGCCGTAGCTCTGCCTCGTGCTCTGCCTGCCAGATCGGGAATTCTAAAACCTACCGCGCGCTCTGACGTGACGATCACGTGTTGCGCCGATACACCTGGCTTCAAGCCTGTTGAGCAATTCTCTCTCCCGATTCTCTCCTTCCTCCGTGTTTCGAAGCATCTGCCCGTGGCGTATCAGCGAAATGGCTCAATTCTGCACAAATATGTACACACCGCGAATTGTTTGTTTGTGATTGTAATGTAGAATTTCTTTAGCCAAACGCAATTCTATAACGTCAGGGAATCAATGAAAGTACGTCCCACAAATCCATGCGCGTGCTCTTTCTTTACCCGTGCACCCGGCATAGTGATTGTGTGTCTATAAAGCCGTTCCCACGGTTGATGTCGGGGGTTCGATTCCCGACCGCAGCCGGGGGCTGCATTTGGATGAGGAGGACAATGTAGAAGCTCTCGTGCGGACATTTATAAAAAATGAAAGCGTCTTACCGCATTGGCGTGAATTCTCTGCGAAGGCGCATGCAATGTTAACGCACATAGCCGGATTTTCCACTGCAGTATCTTTACGGCTGAGTTCCATGCTCTATTATCGGCTGTGAAGCATATAAGGAACTCAAAACTCCACAAAGCAGTTATATATACAGACTCCCTGAGCGTCGTGAAGGCCTTGGTGTTACTCTGCAAGCACAAAAATCCAGTACTTAATGAACTCTATTCTGTCCTGTGTAAAGCGTATATATCTAACCAGCATGTCATTACGTGCTGGGTGCCTGGTCATAGAGGCGTCGAGAGTAATGTTATGGCAGACGACATGGCCAAGTCAACTGTATCGCAAGCTATTAATCCTATCGCTGCACTCCCTGCCACAGATCTGAGGCCTTTCTTACGAAGGAAACTGCGAAACCACTGGCAACTCTTGCGGGACGCGGAAACAAATAATAAGCTGCACGTAATAAAACCACAATTAGGTTTCTGGCCCTCCGCCGTCTCAGAATAGGACACACATTTGGCACCCATAGTTTCCTACTCGCTGGAAATGAACCTCCAACCTGTGGTAGATGCGGGGAGAGGCAGATCGTTCCACGTCCTCCTGGAGTGCCGGGAAGCGGAATCTGAGAAAGACATTTTCACCTAGCATGCCTGCAACACATCCCTCTTCATACTATCATGCTACTCGGTGCAGAACCGTTTTTTTGATACTAATACAGTCCTAGGTTTCCTGAAATATGTTTTCTTAGGTGTTATTAGTCCCATACATTCGTAGCGCTTCCTCTCTTCGGAGGATGCCACTGCAATAGTAGTATTGTATAGCACATGCCTCCAAGCCCTTGTGTTTCAAGGGCCCTGGTGATGCAGTAGTGGTCTAGCCAATTTTTTCAACTGACATATTTTCTATATCGTATCATTCTTTAACAATGTATTTTAATGCTCATAGTACACGTCATTAGTCATCGCCATAATCTTATTAGACGTAGGTCTTACGCACTTTACAGCGACTATATTTAAGGCCCCTTTACAGCCACGTCACATCAACTTTACAGAACTCATCACTCAACTGCGAAGTCATTAACACTGGCATGGCACTCTTTGGCCATAACTGGCCCTTGCGCCAATAAACAACACACATTCGTTCGCACTATAGACCGTTTCATCGGGCGAGGAGGATAGGGCGCGCGGAGAGCCTTTCCTCCTCTCTGGCTTGGGCGATCCGGCGCGGCGCTGCTTGAAAGTATTGCTGTCGCGTGCTGCGGAACGATTTCGAGATGTATTAGATCGTACTTTATAAAATTTACGCCATGTTCGTTCATATAAGGTCGTCAGGGAAGCCTTTCGGTGCATCGGTAACTACTGTAGACAGAAATATGTCTTGGGGGCGTAAAAATGTGACGCGCATAATCCGCCGCGGTGTACGCGCATTATCAGTCGCGGTGCGTGTATGTGTTGTTTACTATTTTGCTTATATCGATTTTATTTCAACAAAGAAAACCGGCGTCTCTGTATTACCAGCATTAAATGGTAAATCAGCTCACTGTCTGATCGATTGGCGTAGGGAGTAAAACATAAAACATAAGAGCGCATGCACGAGCACGGCCAACCTAAGGCAACCACGAAACAGCTGAGCGGCAGGCGCTATCAAATATTTGTGATACACTGGCATCGTTCTCACGCATTTCAAGTCTAGTATGCTTGAAATTATGTCTACGCTAGCCTTGCTGCATATGGCCCATGGCGCTGTTCAACATAGCGATCACTGCGGTTGGTGAGCCAGCACGATACATATATAAGCTGTGTGCTTCGGCATTGCCTTTTTGGCCTGTATACAGCCATAATATATGAGAGGGCTCGCATAAAAAAAAAAAAAAATGCGATGGCTATTTTTGAGCGCAAAATTTCCGTATTAAGTGTCAGTGCGTCGTAGAGAAATGAACGAACACAACCGAAAAAAAAAAAATTCGGTTATCATTCTCTTTCTCTAAAGAGCAAGAGAAAACGGGCTAACGCCGCACAACGTTTATAAATATATACCCGCTGATACTGTATGCTTGCATGCGCTATATAGAACAGAGATATCTGTAATCCAGTCTGTTACTGCTTAGGACGCTCGCGCAGTTCGTAAACGGTCGCTTTGCTGGACAAGCTTAATTGAGACTGTAAGGTATGGTGCTATTACTAGCCAAAACTATTTTATTCATGGGTGGAAACCTCATCCATCCAACCAAGTAGTCACGCAATGTAACCTGCAGCGAACAGTTTGAACGCTTGTCAAAGTATAACAGCACAGCTCCTATCGTAGCAGAACGATCGTCGCGTATGTTTCATGGCTCCTAAACCGCAGCTTAGAAATAGAGGATAATACTGCAATAAGGTCACATTAGTAATTGGAACATTCAGAAGTACACAATTGATCTCCGAGGCTGATTGTAGGCTCAAATATGCGCGCGCACATCGCGCTGCGGTTTCCGTCGACCTCAACGCCAGTAGAAATTCCGGCCATGACGCCTTAAACCACTTCGGCACGTCTCACAGAACCGTTTACCACGTAGAAGACGCACGTGATACTCAACAGACCGCACGACCGCGAAAACAAGCACCAAAACCTACCGCCGAGCGTACACCTGCCATGCAAAAGACCGCTTTCACCCAAGCCAGTTTGGCGCTGCTCATAGGCGGCGCCACTGCGTTCACAATATGGCGGCGCCTACGAAAAAACTGTCTATATACAGTCGATTGACAACAATATAGTTCCCGATTCTTTTTTTTTTTTCAGACATCGCAACTAAGCTTTGCGAATTAGTAATCGATAAGGGCACGCCGAGATCGAACTGCACACGAGTTTTCGCTGTTATGTGGCCGAAGGGGTCGAACCCGCGGCCTTCGTGTTCAGCAGATCAGCAAACGCAATATAGACACCGAGCCACTACTATGACTGACACTACGGAGATAAGGAACCCTGCGGATAAAACAAATTACAAAGTGTGTAGTTGTTACAGAAAAAAAAGAGAAAAAGAAAGGAACGGGTGTACGCGCATGCGGCAGAACCTTGAACACGATACGATAAATGCTGTGCAAGCCCCGACCCTGCACGGCCAGTTCTCTTCCTACATTGTTTGGGAAAAAGTATATCCATAACTTCGGAACACTTCAACTCATTTCTACATTGTTCATTTTTTTTATTGTACTCAACACACCTATGGCGCTATATGCTCTATGAAATTTGCACGCGCAGACTACAAGTGCAACGTAGTGCGCGAAAGGTTGGACCTTTTAATGTGTGTCCCCCGCTGCTATAAAGCTGGCGGTCGAGATCTTAATTGGGACCCCCTCGAAAAGACGTTTCAAGCGAAGCACAACTTGCGGAATCCCTGGCGTGTCAATTCTCGAGCGTTTGCTTCTTAGGTATTCGAGAGACCCTCTTCGAAATTCATTTTTGAACGTGTCGGGCAATATAAGAGGACGACACTAAATTCATGAATTAGCTAACGACGTGCAAGCGCGTGAGTCGTTTCGTTATAGCCTGCAGTGTCCCGCGAAGGTTTCTCAACAACTTCGAGATTCTGCGCACCGGTGATGACGGTCCATGGACACGTGCTGAGCGCGTGCTCTGTCCACGGAGGATGAATGCGTATAACGACGCCGGGATCGAGCTCTTCGCGGACGGCCCGTTCCCACGGAACTTGCAGACAGAGCCGTGCGCCGTCGTTACGCGCTCCGTAAACTTCGCACGCGCAGTAGGCGATGCCGTAGACGTTCTCTACCGAAAGTACTCTGGCCGAAAGCGTCGTTCCGGGGATTTCGGCGTCCTCCTTGCGCAACTTCCGGCGCGCCAACCTGGAGCTTTCCTTCTGCCTGGCGAACAGAAGGAGCGCTTCGAGGCCGCTTTTGACGGCGCCTCGCTTCTTGCCGCCCGAGTCTTCGACGACATCGTTGAACTTCGCCTCGCGGACTTCGAGGACGGGAGACTGTACGACGACGCTCCGAAAACCAGCTGGCCGCGGTGTTGAGGTCAGCGACCGAGGCGATCGCAGAAGTGGCGTGTGGGCCGAGCCGCTTTGCTCGCTTTCGCTCGCTTCGTCGACTATCGTCGCTCCGTCGGTTGCGTTCTTGCTCTGACGGCCGTCTTCTGCGGAATCTTCGCTACTGCTTTCTTCAATTACGCACTGATTACGACACGTATCGGGCGCCTTCCGCCTTCTGCGGGCAACTTGAGAGCTATCCCGCACGTAAGGTGAAATCCAGGCGTTACTTTCGAGGTCCCTGTTCTGGCCACCTGTCGTCTGTCGCGCGTTAACTGGTGCGGAATCTGGAACTTGCGAGTCGTGAACGACGGTCCAGGGTTTTTGTTGCGGCGTCGCCGATTCATAGGTCGAGTGCTTCAGCCTCGCTACCGACGTGAGCGCCGACGCGGCGAAACCTCGTGGGCCTCTTTTCGTCTTCTCCGAGAAACGTACGTGTGCAGACGGAGACGGATGTACGACAGCCGATTCCACGTCCCCGGATAAGCGCTCCAATGATGGGCTCGAATACTCGTCAAAAACGTAGTTGTTGGCGAAAGTGTCGTCGTGGTCCAACAAATTCCAGCCCAGCAGGGATTGCTCAGACAGTTTGTCGTTTCGAAACATGATCAAACTGACATAACGGTAGAGGGGAGTTAATAGAGAGTGGGCTGCGCTTTCCTGTTAGCAATGGGCTCCAAGCGTACAGCGCTTTTTCTTCGGAAGCGCTTAGTAAATCACCACGCAAACAGACGACGTAACTGACCTCTCTAAACTTGGCGCGTTTCATATTCAAGCAAACTCAACAGGGCCGCAGTTTCGAATTGGTAAATGAACTTTCAAGTTTGATATGTTTATTGATGGGAATGTTCTTAAATCAATTCACATAAATATTTGTCTAAGAATAAGTTTACTCACACTAATTGTTATAAAAAGGGGCTCATGGATTCTTTCTTTGTTTAAGTAGCGTGCGTCTTATGCGAGGAGCACAGCATGGCGCATTTTGTCGTCTGCAAATGTTTCGCACACCGGCAGCCGTTTTTTCTGCGTAAACTCATGCCTAAGTAAAACCACTGGTTTGATCGTGCTTCTTAACCATAAATTTGTTTATCTAATCGGACTGAAAGTAATTCTGGCTATTTTATTAATTTATTTCACTCAACCAGCACGCGCCAACGTACCGATGGGGGGAGGGGGAGGGGGGTATTTTGTATTTGTCCACTTATACTCCGTTCCATACACAGCAGTCATCGCCGTGGAGGCTAGAGAGACTTATTGCAGTCGCTTCGTTCGCATTTGGATATAGTTCGATGTTTTCTGGATATAGTTGATGTTTTCTACCGCAGCCCAGTCAATCAGAATTTCAGCAGACGAAATGGGCATGTGACCAGTAGGTGGACACTTGCAGAATGATTATTCTGTGCTTGCTATGGGAAGATATTACACTTTCAATGGAAGAGAGAACCTCATCAAACAAAAGAAGGGAAGTTTTCGGCTGCACATAGACAGATCCAATCAGCAATTTTTCACAGCGCGCTATGCTGACTTCTAGCCAAATCGACTCCTGTACACTTTCAATGTCGTTGCGCCGAGCACATCTCAGTGAGTTGTTAACAGCAACCAGTACGCCACCACCTTTTTGTTGAGATCCACTGACGTAACGGTCACTGCGAAGGGCGTTGTACTGCTGTGGAAAAGAAGTCTGAACAGGAAATTTCACTGCAGAGCCAAGTCTCTGCAATAACGTAAAATAGGAAAAGAATACGAAATGATATTGCACAAAAAATGCACGTGCTTTGGTGCGAAGTATACGAGCGTTTTGGTAAAGGATGTACAAATCACGCGCCACTTTGACCCATGGAGGTCATCTCGGAAGCATGCCGTCGTGTAGCATCCCAAGGAACAGCTTGAACAGGCCATTCAATTGATGATGACGATTATTATTATTATTATTATTATTATTATTATTATTATTATTATTATTATTATTTCTTAAAAAATCACAGATATAACACCTTGAACCTAAAGTGTCGCCTCATATATGGGTATCATTAAAGCACACCGACCTCTTCGAAAAAGCGCATTATATTCGAAGAATTCTTTCGTTTACTTGATTTTCTTTCATTTAGACTACGTGCCTATCATCGAGGTGACGGGCGCTACCCCTGCGTTCTTCTGAGGTGGTTGCCCTTGTGCTACCGTTCAAACATCCAGTGATTGGTTACCCCGCAATGTACGTCCTTGCCTCTTTGCCACCGTTGGAGCTTTGAATGTTCCACTCACTCCATCGACCCGCTGATTGAAATTAGGGAGCTTAGTGGCACCCAGCACCAACAATCAAAGACTTCTCCCGCGACGGGAAGGAACGCGACGTCAGCACCTGCCCCGCCTCGCTCCTCGAGACGAATGGGTCGGCAAGGGCATTTAAGGCAAAACCGGCCCATTGTTCGATTAGAGGGCCATCAACAATTGTCCCAGTCGGTCTGGTGCGCTGTTACCGCTACATGTAGGCTATTTTCTTTTATCTTTGTGCATGTTGCATAAAGCTTTTCGTTTCATCTTCGTCTGCTCCAGGCGTCCCTTTGTCGTCCTCTATCATTACGTCGCACCACCATTCGGTATGTGCCACTTGATGTGTGCCCTTGCTTAGCCAACCTTCGGAATGGGTACGTGCCACAGTGACACAAGTGTTGAGCATAGCTATAGCTATATCTGTAGCACTTCTTTGTACACACACCTTTTCATATTCCTTGAAGACATTGCCTTATTTGATAAGATATATGGCCTCAGCCTGTTTACATCAACGCCGTCACATTTGCCTCACGTGTAATCGCTTTATCATATACTTTCGTGCCTCCTCGTTTTTCCCACCCACTGGCCACGGCCTTTCTATCCACGATCTCCCTTCCTATGTAGAATAGAATGTAGGCGTCAACATATACGCCGGCCGGATTCCCTGCATATCAATAAGGAGTCATATCTATCTATCTATCTATCTATCTATCTATCTATCTATCTATCTATCTATCTATCTATCTATCTATCTATCTATCTATCTATCTATCTATCTATCTATCTATCTATCTATCTATCTATCTATCTATCTATCTATCTATCTATCTATCTATCTATCTATCTATCTACCTATCTATCTATCTATCTATCTATCTATCTATCTATCTATCTATCTGTCTGTCTGTCTGTCTGTCTGTCTGTCTGTCTGTCTGTCTGTCTGTCTGTCTATCTATCTATCTATCTATCTATCTATCTCCTGTCATCAACGTTCTTACGTCGACGAGCATCACATACATCGTATTCGTCCTCGTGACATCGCTCTGTATACGTGTCACGTTGTGTATTCACCTGATTTGATGTTCGCCTTTCGTCAAAGCTTCTGAACAGTGTATTGCAAACCATAGATACTGCGTGACATGAAAGTTGTAGCCTTCGTGGTAGATGAACATAAAACTCGCACACGATTAGACGTTGCATACGGTGAAAGCAAACACGATTGTACGCATCGCCGTTAGCCGTACAGCATTTATAAACCACTTTACAAGAGATTCGTTTCACATACATTCCGACATCTGCGCTGGATCCGCATATAATTTTTTTTTTTAATTCCAAACTATCTTTTTAAGGCACGAGACACCGCGTTGTCCCTTCCCTCCTCACTAGGTGGGCCGAGCTAGGTAGCCGAAGTGTCGTCGTCATCGGAACTTAGGTGGCGAGGTCTGTTTTGTAAACTTGTAAAGCTACAGAAGACCGTTCTGGGACCTCTGCTAAACGTTTTTAATCGCAACACAACACAATGCGGTAATGCCGGACCGTCCGGTCGCCGTGCGGTACGTGTGACTCCATGGAAGACTGATGTCTTTCCCAAAGCTTCTGCGTATCCATTCTTGTGTCCGAGTAACAGTACGCCCGTATTGCGCTAGGCTTCCTGACCTAAAGAGTGTTCGTTTGCCCAACTCCCAATCTATCTTTCCTCGACTCAAGCTTGATTAGGTTAGCCCCAGGCATCAAACCGCGTGGCACAGATAGGCGCAACGTGCATCTCTCTTCCTTCTTCCCGAAGAGAGAGAGAGAGAGAGAGAGAGAGAGAGATTGCGAAGGGGAAGAGGCGCCATAAAGCGCAAAACTTCCTTTGACTACCGCCGCACCCGCAAGACAGGCCCTTTGCAGACAGTGCTATCTTGGCCCCAACAAAACAGTGAGATTTAGCTCCCAGTCGGAGATATTGCCTCTTTGAAAGAAAGTGATACTGGGCTGGCACGCCTGCGCTTTCAAAGTTTCTACTGTGCTACTGCGTGCATCGGCGGTGTCCCTTTGACAGCCCGAAGGGCCCAAGGCAAAGCGAAGGCCGAGAACGTGTTCCGAAGGCGCCTGGCGATTGCGGCGCCGTCTTGCGGTGGGGTTTTATGGTCGTGCCGCGGGCTGCGCCGCCCATGCTGTCGCGCGTAGTCGCGTGCCGGTTTGGTGTGCCGTCTGCCTTCTGCTCTGCAGTGCATACGAAGTTGCATTGTGCAGACGACAAGCGCAGGGCAGATGCACGCCTCCCCGCCTCCTTTTTTTCACAGAGTAATTGAGCCAGCAGTGGCTTCGAAGCGAACGTATTGCTTAAAGCAATACAACATCTCAGTCGGGGGAGAAGAAACAGTTTAAGGAGACAGGGAAACGGACGAAGCTGGCGTCAGTGCGGGTGGTTTCTTTGTGCAGATCTGTGCAGAATAAAACGGGTGCCGGGGGGCGTTCGGCGCGTGCCAGGCGCGCGTCGCGTGGAAGCCCGACGCACAGAGGAGGCCGCCGGCACAGTTGTCCTTTTTTTTTTTGGTCACTATAGACACGGAGCGCTTTCTTTCAGTTAAGTGTTGCACCCGAGCGCGCGGGGAAGCCGTGCTGGTACGTAGAGCCGGCAATTTACAGCAGGGCGACTGCCCAGACTGTGCCGCGGACGCGTACCACCCGCTGGCTTCGGGGCGCTGGCTGCACAAACCTAATATCGCACCTCAGACACGCAGGAGGACACTTTCGATCGCGATCGAGCCCGATCTGGATCGAACTTCGTCCTTTCCGCCAACTCCCGGCAGAAGATGGCTGCCCCAAGAACCGCTGCAAATTCCAGTCTACACTAATGTACGACTTACGCACCCCTCCCTCCTTATTTTCATTCCATTTTGACCCTCCTGCCTGAGCGTATATATAACAGCCTATCAACGCCTCACAGACAGCCAAGAGCGATCTTAAGCTCCAAATTGTGGCGTAGTTTCCGCGGGCTACCGCACTTCGGCAAGAATTATGTCTGTGATAAGCTCTGCGAGAGAAACAGGAAGGTATGTGTCATGAGAACAACCGTGACATTGCACTAATCTCAATCGAAATCTCCTCTGTAGTAGGCGCGATCTAAACGTTTGCTCTCTGCACTTACGATGTGTGCAGTGCTTCCGGATGCCCTGAGAAACCAGGCGGCAAACAAGTGTCGAGAAACGCTTTTCTCAACAAAGTAAGGAGCTACGACTTGTAGGCGCACAGCTGGGCCGCACAGACAAAAAAAAAAAAAAATTAAAGGAAGAGCGACGCGTGATACACACCACGGACGCCGTAATGGACCACCATTAACAGCCTGCAGGAGGTCACTGTTTCAGACAAGTGGACTATTTCACGGAGGAGCCTGTATAGCGCGTACTTTATCATCTCGGCACTCCTTCACATTTTTCTAAACTGTTGACGTTTCTTAAGTTACTTCATTTTTATCACTCCTATGTGGAAATAAAGTAGCCACCACCATTGTGAGGTGACAAAATCTCCTTCTTTTACTTTGATTTTAACGACTACGACTACAAAAACAACGACTAGCTAAACTACAATCCCAACTACGACGTGACAACCGCAATGACGTCAGTGCGAAATAGCAGCTGCTGTTGAGACTGGGTGTTGCGTTTAGGCAAGGAATCATTCGTGCCATACGGATGAGTACGTTCGGGAGTGGGAGCGAAAGAAAAAAAGGGTTTATTTTACATTATTTACACGTTGAAACAAGTAGTCAGATTCTAGACAGAGCTCACACATGTCTGCAGACGTCGGGACACCTCAGCAAACACTCTTTACTGCACACGAAAGGCCCTCTTTTAAAACGTTCTTCTTCCCTAGTTCCCTATACACAAGGGAATTCGATTACCTTGTTGCGGCCAATCAGAGGTGGTGTATATTTCACACAGAACTCCGCCTGTGATGATATCCAACGTTCGAAACAATGACGAGGCAATTCGGAAACGGATATCGTTTGCGCTCCTCCTATCAAACAGATCACGCTGCATCTCCACGAAAGTCGTCGACTGGGTTCCTTGCTCTCCGTGACTTTCAAAAGACGAAGCGCCAACAGAGACAGCACACCAAGAGAGAGGGAGAGAGAGAACAAACAAGGATAGGAAACGCAGGGAGGTCAAGCAGAAGAGCATCCGGTTTGCTACCCTACACTTAGAGGGGGGAAAGGGGAATAGAAAGAGGAAAAAATGGAGAGAGTAAGCACTGAGTGCGTGTGGGAGGAACACTATACACTGGGACACTATAAACGGTCTCTTAAGTCGGTGCACTTCAAGTATAGTGCACGAATTGCTTTTCGAGCCAGTGACGGGTGTGGCCACGGCCCGAGTATCTTTGACTCGGTGAACGGTCTCGGGTCCAGTAGAAATAATAAAGACAGGAAGCACCATGTCCTGTCTTTGTTCTTTCTTAGTGTGCTGTCTCTGTTGGCTCTTCATCTTTTGAAAGCGATGAACAAACTGGCCCCACAACGCGTTCTTCTCTCCGTGACGGCCAACTTGTCAGGGTCAGTAGTCTTCACGCTCGTTACCGCTTCCACGAAGGGCGGCGGACGCTGTCGATGCTAAGGCACGTTCACACCGAAGGCGGAGCGGACAAGCGGACAAGCGGATCCGGCCAAGCGGCCGCGGATTTTCCGCTTTGCGAAAATTACGCGGCCGCTTGGCCGGATCGCGCCCGGACCGATTTTTTCCGCGCGGACAAGTTGGCCGCTTTGGCCGCAGCCAATCAGAAACCGGCACGGCGGAAGCGCTGGGGAACGAATGTCTTTCTCTGGGTTTTCGCTTCTGTTTTTGAAAAGCGTTAAAATGGCAAGTTGGGCCAGTTGGTTGGGATTCATAGTAAGGTTTGTTACAGCGCAACACAAGACAAGCACAAAAGAAGGTATAAACGCGGTGTCGTCGCTTTACACCTTCTTTTGTCCTTGTCTCGTGTTGCGCTGTAAGAAATCTTGAAAAGCGAGTTACGTGGCGAGTAAAATGCCAACGATCTCGTCTTCTTCGTCTGAGCTCATTATTTTGCAGAAGTAGATAGCGGACGGGAGCGCGCCAACCCACGACGAAAAAAAATATCGAAAGTGCGCGTACAAACCCAAAGTGTCGCGAGATGGCGGCACGTCCCTGAAATTGCTAAACAAATTGCGAGATGCCCCGCCTTTCCGGCCGCGCGGGCAGCCAGACTATAGTGAACTAGAAGGGGGTAGTGGGATCAGGAAGAGCCCGCGGGTGTGGCATCTCACGTCGACGCCACCAGATGGCGCCACTAGAGCATGGGCTGTACGGAACGCGAAACTCGTGAGCATTTTCAACGTAGAGAAAGCCGTGTGCGCTTGGTGTCGCGACGAAAAAAGAAAGCGCGCAGCTCCGTAACGTTTTCTGAAAACTTCCTCTGAAATAAGACAAGGCGCAGAGAAAGGTGGAAAGGCGGACGTTCTTCAAGCTTGCGTAAAAATAAAGCCGACCCAACGAGTGCAGACTAACGGCCGCACGACCATGCGACTGATTTCTAAACTAAAAGCTCGCGAACACCGTAGAAGAGGTAAATATGTGAATGGGTAAATTGCTTAATTCATTTGCCATTAACAATTTTTATACAGGCCAGTACCAATTGAATCGCATTCACAAGTTCAAGTGAGCCAAACAATTGCGGCGCGTGTACTAACATTCGGAACAGAGGCCAGATGTGATGAGGTTTTATTCCTTGAAGTGCGATTTTGTTTACGAAAGCATATATCCACTGAAAGCTAGGGAGTTAATCATATGGTGATGCCACTATTATGCGGTCGTAGTGGTTACCAGGGATAGCGAAATTTCGTAACACAGCAAAATAAAGAGAACTCGCGGTGGACAAATGGTTTTTGGCCACCACGAGTTCTCTTTATTTTGCTTTATTGGTACAAAAGATGGGCAGCTACTCCTTTCTCAAAGTGCATGGCTGCTACGAGAGAGGCACTATGAGGAACGGCTTATCTTCGCGTGCAATTTCTTTTTACGCCGTTCCTGTCGCGATTGGTTGATCCCTTTTACATAGAAGTGCAGCCTGGTCAGCACATAGAACTTGGTCAACTCTGTTGTGAGCGCATCTGAGTGCTGGCTGCAGCCTAAGGCATAGCCGAAGTTCTCCTTCACTAGCAACATTACATCCACTATGCTGTCACTGCAGAGTTTCTCTCGGCTGAAGAACACAGTGAAAATGTCCTCCAACTTCTTCACTGCCCTGAAAAGCTCCAGCGAAGGATATAACAACCCTCCCTTATCGCATGTCACAGTGAACTCAGAGTTTCTGCTTTCCGTATTGGGGGTTTCCATAAGAAAGGCCTTGCAATTGCATGCAGTTATAACACTTCAGAAACTTTCGAGCAACATACCCTGCCATGTAATGTATTAGATGGTGGTCGCTTTTCTGCTCCACCAACTCTCTGTGCTCAGCATGCAGGAATACTACGAAGCATGCGCTCGGCTGAAGCTAGGAATTTCCTTCCTCAATGAGATAGATGGTCGATTGCAGCAGCCCTGGCTCATTCAGCTGGAGCATCTTGCGCACTCAGGAGAGAACTCATTACTCCACTAGCTCCATTAAGGCCAGCATTTCCTGACCGTAATATTTTCGCAAGGTTATAAAAGGATAGGCAATTAACGACAATTAGAAACTGCATTGGTGATGGGTGGTCATTAAACCCACATGATTGCCTGACATACCGGAAAAGTTTTCCAGCGAATCCTGGCTTAACCTGGATGTCATAACATACCTAAATCCCTGGCTGACAAGATAATCCAGCAGTTATAATGTGCTGGATATCGTCCCCCTTAGGCCATCTGCAGTTGAATCGCTTAAAAATCCACCTACTCTTTTAGCATGTTTCGCACACAAACCGCACATGTTTCGTCGAGTTTCTTGACTTGGCGGGGCACGTTGCGTTCCCAAATTCACCGTGTTTATTCATATTTCGGCGCGGTGAACAACGACGGCTGCTTTCCTTTTTTTCACTTACATGCTGTTTCACAGCCGGGAGCGAAGCAGTGTCGTTGCCGTTGACGTTTCGACCTGCCTACTTCTCACGTGTTCGGCCGACTGCGCGCGAAACAGACTCGAACGGTAGGTTGAAACACCAAAAAACAGTCAACGTCGCGAATAAAGCACGCACGAACAAGCGCTCGACGCTCTTTATTCTATGGCGAAGCAGCGGAGGGAGACAGCCCACGCGACTACAGCACCGCCACCGAAATCCGCGTCCCGTCCGCACTCACCGCTTCGCTGCAATGCATAGGGCGCTCCGGCTCCTGAGCCCACTACCCCCTTCTAGAACACCATAGCCAGACAACCCGGCTGGTCTGAACAGGCGCGGGCGCTTGCAGCCTCGCCGCTTTGAAAATCCGCTTGTCCGGTGTTCGGTGTGATGAGTCTCCCTGCTCACACGTCACAGTCGCTGTCGGGCACTGTTACAGTGCATCTAGATAATCTAGTACACTGTAGCACTGTCGCCGTCTCGGCGGCGCACTGCCGATTTGGGGCTCAACATTGCAGGGTGGTCGAACAGCTACCAATATTTTTCTTAATTAAATAGACTAATTAAGCCTCATATGTATGTTGAGCAGCCGCCCAAACAAGCTTCCAGTCTTTTTATGTTCTCAGTAACTAAAGAATCATTGGCCATTTACTAACATGTTAATGATTACTTTTTTGTCACGATGTCAATACTATAGTTTTCTGAAGCACATTTAGAAACGTCTCTGAGTTTTCCACTGCGCGCCACAGTTGCGTAACTCTCTCTCTCGCTCTCGACCAAATCCACGTGCGACCCCTAATGTATACCTTGCTTTAAACACGTCCGAAAATTAGCTCGAAAGCAAGTGCCATTTTTCCTTCTCCGAATGAAGAAATTAAGGAATTTGCTTTCGAGCTACTTTTATTTTTATTTTCCACTGGAGGAACGAATTAGCGGAAGGAATATGGAGTGTTTTAAGTACTTTCTTTTGTCATCAGGTTTCCAGAAAATATAGGCTAATTTGGTCCATAGACGGTTGAGTGTCCACGACGCGACGCAGAGTGTAAAGAGCGTTTCGCATAGCGCCAGTGGACACGAAAATCGTGAATGCAACATCAGCGTGCCAACCTTTATTATACCACCACGATGCTACATCTCGATATCCCTGTTGAGGCAAAGAAAAATGGTTTTTTACAAGAAACGTGAGGAAATGTGGTCACTTTTTCGAAGTCCACAGCGACGCTGCCTTCAGGATCTGCGATACACGATGAAAAAGAGAGAGTGAGAGAGGAGGGAAAGCGTCGGATCCCAACGTAAAGAAAAACACTCTGTGCCAAGGCCCGGAAAGTGATCGTAACATATGATACTAACTAGCCGACATAGAAGGACAGTTTATGCCCTTGACCTACATTTCGGCTCTTAAGAGTATGAGCATAAAGAAAACGTTCATCTATTCATTTTTGTGCCTTGTTCTCTTCGCTGTCCTTTCCATCTTTCATTCCCCCTTACCCTTTCCTCAGTGCACGGTATAAAAGCAAAAATTTTTTCGGGTTAACCTCCCTGCCTTTCCCACACCGTTTGTGTGTGCGTGCGCGCGCGTGTGTGTGTGGGTGTGTGCGTGTCCAAGGGGCCCAAACTGCCAGGTCCGTGTCGGTGACGGGGCCAATATGTGTTTCCCTCTTTCCCGTTTCGTGCACAGTGAGCTGCGTGTGTTATGGGCCAAGCTTTCTTCGGAGAAAAAAAAAAGAAACCTGCAAACCTCAGGATTGGTCGAAGATGATGTCACTCATCTCCTGACACCGGAGTTGGGGAAGGTGACGTGACCCGTTGAAAAAAAAAAGAAAGGGAATCGTCAGCTTGAACATGAAGTGAGCTTCTTCTCTGCGTCATACAAAATGCACATATAAACGTGTGTTATGAAATGTTAGGGTCGCAGCAGTATGCCGGCATTCGCTATGGCATGTGTGTGTGCGTGCGTGTTTTACATGGAACCCTTAAAGAATAACCTACAAAATGTACTCGAATCGTCTAACTGCAGATGAACTGTACCTGACGAATGAGACGTACTTTGAGGCGCCTGCAAGCAAAAATTTGCTTTCGCTACAACCGATAGAGAGTCGGGGACCGCACTTTCGATTTCATTATATAGCAGCAGAATAGCCCATTGAAATGAAGCGTGGCCAACCAAATGTTATATTTACTTCGTTATATCGATGTTCAGCTGTACTAATATCTTCCTTTAGTGTCCTTCTGACATGAGATGAAAGAGTCAGGACAAGCAGCCAGTGATCTCTCCCATTGCGTCAATCAGTGTGTGTGTGGCGACGATTATTTCACCTATACGTGAGGCCAGATTGACAAATAAAACACGGAAGTGGAGTTCTGTGAGGATTCCCTTAAACTTTCATATTATGAACATGGGCCTAGCTAAGCGTCGTAATTGGGGAAACTATACTTTAATTTTGAATAGATCGATTCTTTCTTTCTGCAATTCCAATGACGCGATTTAACTGCAATGACGACTTGATTCGAACAAATTTAGTGTGCGCGAACTGTAGGAAGTAAGAAGAAAGGAAACATGCGAGATGTATTGAATTTCTTAGTGACTGGCCATAGTACGGCCAAAATTAGACCACCCTTCCTTTCCCTGCTCTCACTCTCTCTCTTGGCACCGCGCCACAGTCGTGAGGTGAGGCAATGTGCCAGCGGCCTTTATACTGACCTCCTTTTCCTCCCGGATTTATTATAAATCATAAATTTCTATGGGATAGAGACGTGAAGTCGAATTATTGATACATAACCAGCTCTAGCGTTGTTTTTAATATTGTCATTTACTTATATTCTAGTTATACCTTCGTTTCAGTAGCTCATTCAAGTACGACTATCTGCTAGCGTGTGCATATTGCTTTGATGGTGTCTCATGTACACCCCGTAGTATCGCAGAACTGAGCGAAGTCGCTAGCTCCTTCCTCTCCCTTTTTTCTGTCTATTTTTTTCGTTTGAATTGAAATGTGTATCTATGAAATGGTCTTCGAAATCGACGCTGAACGCTAGAAGACTGTTTTCTTCGGTTTCTATCTGGGACTATGCAGAAAGTGACACACGCAATTTTTTTGTGATCGATTTTTGTGTAATCTCGAGTGAGGCCCCGAGATGGACATAGTGAACTCTACACCTAACTCGAACGAATATAACCCTAAGGATCCGCTTCACCCAACACCATCGTTCGTTCATTCAACGATTCAACGCTGCGGAGAAAACGGCGACACCTGTTGCCGATATTTCCAGTCCCTATCATTTCCAACATTTCCGATCGATTGATTTACCAATCCTCCTCTCGGTCACTGCCACTTATTAGGTCATCGCTCACGTGGCGCCGGTTGGTCGCGCCAGCTAAGAAAAAAAGGGGGGAAGAAAGAAAGTCCATACAGAACGAGCAACCGGAAAAAAGAAACATGTACAGCGGGATGAGTGAGGAAGCCTACCGTGCAGGAACCGAGAAATGACACCTCGTGGGGAGGACGGTGGAGTGGGACTCGTCGTTAGTGCGTATCTTTCTTGCCCGCCGGCGTCCTTTGAAGTGCGCCGGCACCGCGCCCGACGACACCTCGGAGACGCCACGCGGCTTCGAGGTTGTCCGGCTCCTCCTCTCTCCCTACAACGCCGACGCTTCGGACTACGGGACACTCGGGAAGCTTAATAGGGAACGCTCTCCCCCGTCCCTCTTTCGCTCTAGCGCGACGGCGGTGCCTCTCCAAGGCAAGTAAGGTGGGAGGCTTTCTTTCTTCAAGGGAGAGAGAGAGAGAGAGAGACTATGCACTTGAGGAGAGTTGTAGAATGGACGGTGCTTTCTGTACCGTTTGTTGGGCGCGTGGCGTCGGATAGCCGTGGCGAGGGGGAAAGAAAGGCGACAGAATCGGCATGACGTCCCCCCCCCCCCCTCCTGCCCCTTGTCATTTCGAAGCGAAGAGAGTAGAGTGGTGTTGTTGGTGGTGCGGGGAGGAGGAAGGGGTAGAAGGTTGTTCACGAACGAAGGCTTGGGGAGAGGGGAAAATGGGTTTCACGTCTCCGGCGACGTGCGATTCGTGAAAACGCCGGGAAGCGTTTTCAGTCACGAGCCGTCCTCGGCCCAGAGCCGCAGCCGCTCCAGCAGGTCCTTCACACCTGGCAAGCTCATGCTGGATCTGGATTCGGCGTGCCGGACTTCACGGGGGATAATTGGCGATCTCGGAACTTCCGCTGGTGAGCCGCCGAACGTTCGTATTTGTTTGTTAAGCGAAACTTTCTGTGCCTCTTCCCTCCAGTTTTGTGATGCCGACTGCTGGTTGCTTCGAATAATTGGCCGGTCTCTGGTATATAGTGCAAATCGGCACCGGATATAGTGCGGAGCGAGGCCACCCGGGGAGGCCGCTGATGTATGCAAGCGTGGACGTGAGCCCCATCTCAAACACGCCGTCCTCATTGCGCCGTGGATGTCATTTCATAGCGTTCGCTTCATCGTAATCGTTCCTTCGCTGTCACGCCGTCGTCATTCCACCGTCTTCACGCTGCCGTCGTCAAAGCGTTGCCAGGCCGTCGTCATCATTTTGTCGCGATTTCATCGTCATCATGCCGTCGTCTTCACTCCGTACTCATTACGCTGTTGCCCTTCTATCGTCGCCATTGCATCGTTGTCGCAGAGTCGTCGCGGTCATGCATTTGTCGTCATACCGTCGCCGCAATGCTGTCATCGCCGCTCCGTGGTTGTCACTTTAGCGTCGGGATCCGATTATCGTCACGCTATCGCCGTCACGCTACGCAGTCGTCATCGTACCGTCGCCACAATTTCTGCATCGTCATCTCATTGTTGTCATATTTATTTATTTATTTATTTATTTATTTACATATACTGCAGCCCAATATAGGGCTATAGCAGGAGTGGGAACATTATACATTACTATACATTGCCACAGTAAAAACACAAATACACACAAAAAGATGAATGATCAAAAAGCAAGCGCCTTACATGTTATCGAGGTGCTTACCAGTGGTAGCTATAAAATATTTTACTGATTGTGAACGTATGTTACCGGGTAGGGAATTCCAAAGCTCTATTGTAGGTGGGAAAAAAACTGTACTTGAATGTGTTAGTACGGGAATAAATAGGTGTTATGTTCAAGGCGTGGGAGCTACGGGTACAACTTGCGTTAGTAAATGTGATATAGTTACTATCAGAAAGACCAGAGGTAGCGGTATTAATTGCGTATAAATGTTTTAAGGCTTCAATGTGATAACGTGAAAGTAATGACTCAATGTTCAAAGATTGTTGAACCTGTGTTGCTGAAAAATTGCGGCTGTAATTTTGGCAAATGAAACGGATAGATTTTCGTTTAACGTTATTGAGCGAGCTTATTTCGCATTGTTTGAAGGGGAACCAAACGACAGATGCATATTCTAGAATAGGGCAAATTAATGTTTTATAAATTAGCAGTTTAATATCGCGCGGGGGGGGGGGTTCTTAGCTAAAGTGCGGCGCAAATAACTTATTCTTTTAGTGCTTCCTCGTTTACATATTCAATATAATTATACCATGAAAGATGTTCTGTTAGCGTGACACCTAAGTATCTATATTGAGACACTCTATTAAGTTGAATGCCATCCAGAGAATAATTGAACGAGGCGGGGCTCTGTCTATTGGCAAATGACATTACGACTATTTTACTACAGATGATGTTCATTTGCCACGTTTTGCACCAAGCGCAGAAAGACATAAGGGTTTGGGCAACACGGTGGTGGTCATCAATGGAGGTAATGGATTCGTATACCACGAAGTCATCTACATACAAGCTGATTTTAGTTGAAGTGCTACGAGGTAAATCAGTAATGTATATTAAAAATAATAAAGAGCCTAATACGGATTCCTGAGGTACGCCTTACGTAACGTCGACAGGAGTTGATTTCACTGAGTTAAAAGAAACAAATTGTGAGCGGTAACGAACTGGCTATCCAGGAAACAAGACAGGGATTATTGAACATGGCGTTTAATTTCACCAGTAGTATAGAATGAATCAAAGAGTCGAAACCTTTAGAGAAGTGAAGAAAGACGGGATCACAGATGACCACAGATTACTAAATTCTGCTTACGCACTAGCAACTTGCACCAAATCGATTCTACATTCCATGGGATGAACCTGGTCAAACCTTAAAGTTAAAATCTGAACGCAAAAGCAAAGCAACACCACCGCCTTTCTTATTCTGACGGTCATACCGAACAACAATATGACGACGACAGCTGTCGTCATTCTAGTACCGTAATCGGCGCATTTCGTTTTTCTCTCATAATGTGCCCTGTAAAGTTGTTCCCAACTGAAAAGATAATTCTTGCACCGTGCAGAAGCTTGTAGTACTGCTACACGCGTGTTTACGAAAAGGCAAGCGCGAAGCGATGGACAGCTGGCATAATATATATATATATATATATATATATATATATATATATATATATATATATATATATATATATATATATATATAATACGAGAAGAAAGGGGTTAACCGAGGGGCCCGATGTTTATTAATCATATCTTAAGAAACCCACAAAGAAAGGCACCAAGGACGACACAGGGGAAATTACTTGTACTAACTAATTGAAATAAAGAAATTATAAATTAATGGAATTTAAGTGAATCAAAAAAATTGGTGGGGCGCGATCCCACGTCTTCGCATTACGCATGCGATGCTCTACCAATTGAACTACCACGGCGCCGTCTTCCCATCTACTTTCAGGGGTATTTATTTGGTAGTACTAATACTAACCCTGTGAGTGTTAACCAGCGCCACCACTCACAAACCTTGGCGGCGGATGTGGAACATCTTTTCTGCCGCAGGCGTCACGATTATGTGTTCTTTCTGGGTGAAGGCAACTTGTCAGTAAACCCACACGGGCTATCTGAAGGCATCAATGGTGCCGGGTTCGAGACCCTCGTTATGTAGTGAACGAGAGGAAAGGGGCTTAACCGAGGGGTCCGATTTTCATTGACATGTGCATGGGTTTATTTACCAGTTGCCTTCGCCCAAAAAGATAACGTAATCATAAAAAAGAACACGTAAAGGATGTTCTATATCCGCCGCCAAGCTTAGTGAGAGGTGGCGCTGGCTATATATACATACACATATATATATATATATATATATATATATATATATATATATATATATATATATATATATATATATATATATATTGAGGGAGAGGGGGAAGGATGGAGGGAGTGAGGAAGGGAGTGGCGCATTGCCCCCTCCAATCAAAAAATGGTTGGTACGCCGTTGCCCGTCTTCGACGTATACATCCGCCAGCGTGTGATAGTGATGCATACGTTTTGTGCGCATGCGTGAGCAGATGGATATATATGTGTCTGCTGCTAAACAGTTGTAGGTAGCGCTTCTCTTCGTCTCTCCGTCCAGCGTTTGTGTGTGTGTCTATAATGCAGCTCTAATCCCCCTCGTCGGCTCTATACTAACTAGCCCATTCTGACGATGCACTCAATTCCCTCAACCACATGGTATATCTGTTCACCCTGCGCAGCCGCGATGAAGGCCGAGGGCAAGGCGAACGAGCCGCTCATGTTTCCCGGCCAGCCACCGTCCTCGTGCGGCGTCCACCCGGCGACGTCGTCCAGCTTCCAGCCGTGGTTGGAAGCCCCGGCCCCGCAGCCGGTGGTCCTCCACGCGCAGGTGCCATGCGCGGCTCTGGCCGGCGTCCAGGTGACGCTGGAGAACCGCGACCTCTGGAGCAAGTTCTACGCCATCGGCAACGAGATGATCATCACCAGGCCCGGCAGGTGAGCGCCTCTCGAAGGGACGTCCGCGAGTGAGGCATACACGTATATAAACCGAAGGAGATGTCATTGGTCGCGCAGTTGGGCGCCCGCAACTCGTGCGGCTTTCAGCACACTGACAGACCGACTGACTGACTCGTTGATTTATTGATCGATCGATTGCAAAGCAGACTTGTACAAGCGAAGAAAAAGGGTAACCAATGAAAAAAAATTAAATTAGGGGGTTTTACGTGCCAAGGCCACTATCTGATTATGAGACGCGCCGTAGTGGGAGACTCCGGAAATTTACACCTCCTGGTGTTCTTTAACGTGCACCTAAATCTAAGTAACAACAACAAAAAAGAAAAACAGTTCGGGTATTCGTTACCCACCGAAGGCAAAAGTCGCCAAAACGCTGATCACAAGCACTCCGCTAGCGTAGCGCGTATACGTGACACGCCTGTCCTCTTCAATCAAGCGCGAACGCGGTAACGCGCTCAAACAATGCAACAACGGGACCCGGACACCTTGGCGACACGAACCGTGAAAACGCGGGCCAGAAGGCCGGGCAACCCCGTCGTCAACGCAGGCGCGTGCGGAGCAGCTCGTTCGACGCTTGGCGTCAGTTCTCGGAAAGCGCGCGGCGGCGAGACACCGCCACTTTTACGGCTTATCCCCAAGAGCCCCGCGACTCTTGGGCCTTTGTCAAGAGTTGAATGTCCCCCGACGCGGGTCTTTTTCGTCCCTGTATATCGACGACGGCAAAAAGCCATACAAGAAGAGGGCAGAAGACGAAGCAGTCGACAACGGCAGACGATGCAGTAGCTGGGTTTGTGCAGCAGACGACGCACCGTTCGAGCCGGCTTGTGTCGCGCCTCGTCCGTGGGGCGATTGGGGAGGGCTACAAATGGATCCCGAATAATGGGGAGGAAACGGAGTAAACAAAAAGGTGTCGGCGTCTGTAAAACGACCGCAACGAAAGCTTTCGGCTTCTCCACTCGCGTGCCTCTATTCCACCCCGAGGCGGAGCGAGTTTTAGTCTTTCTTCTGTTTGGCTTTGGCTTTTTTGTTTGTTTTTTTACTTCTGCTTGTTTTCTCTGCTTCGCGTCCATTTTCACGTTCTCTCGTGTCGCCGGAGCCTAGCAGCTACCGGAGCCAAATGAGACGGGCGATTTCGCAGTCGTTTTTCCGGGGCGTCCTTTGTCGTTGGCTGCCATTTGCGGAGACCGGTTGCCGCCTTCGCATTTATCTTTCCTCTCCGACAGTCCTGCACTCGACGAGCCCGGCAATCGTCCGTACCTGTACAATGCATGCGTCGTCGTTCCGACCTCTGGCGTCGTACCGAGGCGGCGTATGCAACGATCACGTGTGCGCGCGAGCTTTACATATGAGTGAGTCGACACTCCAGCGCGTTCAGCAAACATCGCAGAATACGTAACCTTCTTTAACAGCTGCTATTCGGACACACCTCGCATGTTGCGGTTATCGCAAATTATGCGTTAAAAGAAGTACTGACGCAATATTTTGGACTTGTCGTCCTTAAGCGTTAAGTGGAGGTTCAAGCACTCTATAAACCCTCAAAATGATACTGAAATGCACCAGAGCTTCCTAAATATTTTTTCTGTAATTTCATTTTTTTAACGAAGAAGTTTCGATGCACAGGAGATGCTTGACGTGTATCATCTGGGTGTCACATGACATTATGAAAAACAGGCTCGCTCCGTTCATTAGGTCTTAGCGGCTGTCACGCACTAGCGCCGCCAGAAAAAAAAGAAAAAAAGAAGAAAAAGAAAACGCGTGCAGCATTCATATTTAAATAATTCACGAGCAACGTGGTCGTACCTAGCTTTAGTGCGGCGCGAAGTTAGTAAGTCTTGCTGTGCGTGTTGACATCACGATAATGTCGATGAGGCTGTATGGCGGACTTCTGAGGCGAAAAGCTTTAGGATAGAATTAAAATTTAAGTGTTTCCCGACCTTCGTATTTGCTGACTGTGATCCATCTTCATTGGAGAAAGCGTGTAGGGATTCCAGGACTTCAAAAATCTCTCAGTATCCTTTCAAATGACTTTCTACTCGGTCTTCTGCTTAAAATTCCCCTGCTGGGTCCTTTTCCGGCGTCAGCAGGCTACTGAAACCTTTTGCGATACGATTTGCTCGCGGCAGCAATGGCTGAATGTAACGTTTGCAACGTGCGAAATACTCGGCGATGAGTTGTTTGCCCAACTTAGGCGCCACAGCTTTTCTTTCCCATAGTTCAGGAAACAGCACGGTGAGGCGACTGTAATTGTTAAAATAACGACTCGCTTTCAGTTTGTTAGCAATGCCAACTAAGGGGGACATCGTTTCGTTGCGCCTCCTAAGCCGAAAACTCCTTGCAGCGCTAAAAATCACGCGTGTATCAACCTTACTCGCCTTCCTAAGGTTGACCTTGGAAAAAAATGAAATAAGCTATAGGAGGGAGGCATTACGTCACCGAACCAGCCTTCGCAAGCCGACTCTCCGCGAAGCCATCTCCTTCGCTTTCTCTTTTCTTCAATGCCTCAGAAAAGTCCATAGTGCTTGTTTACCGGTAGGTGTACTTTCGTCCGCTGCCATTTCCTTTTACCTTATCATTTCTACTATTTCAATTAAAACACCAAAATACGCTCCTATACGCTTCCCTTGACTTCTTTATTTGTTGGATCAGCACAGGGTAGCTAACCGGTACTTACACTGGCTAACCTGCCTGTCTTTCCTCCTCTCTCTCTCTCTCTCTCTCTCTCTCTCTCTCTCTCTCTCTCTCTCTCTCTCTTATTTGTTGGCTTCGTAATGTTGTGACTAACAAAATTTGGGCCCCTAGCTCGAATCCCCCCCTCCCCTTCTTGTCGTTCGTTTCCTGGCAGGTTTTAACCAAGTCACACTTGTACTTTGTCGTCTACTCCCTAGCACATCTTTCTCACGATACACATGTACAAATTGGGTCGTTGGTTGTGAGGACCAGTAGTTGGACAACGATCGAGTGTCACTGGAGCCAACTCTGTCAGCGTATCCTAATTGGAATGCGAAGGGATCCACCACCCAGCGAGATCCGTAGGGTAACGTACACCTTCCAGAAGTGCTTGGGTTTAAAGTGGGCGGAAGCATGAACCTGTGAGCTGTCTAGGTGAGCAAGAGACGCCTAGAGTATTGGCGAGAAAAAAAAAAGCAGGGAAGAGGTTGATGCGACCGGATGTGTTACAGGCATAGCTGGCGGTAAACGAGGGAGCCAGAGAAGTTTTTGAGGAAGAAAGAAAGAAAGATAACGGAGATGTATACAAAAATGCTACAACGAATAACACGTGCCGAATACCCGATTAAGTTAAGCAGGCCTGCAGGTGCCCCTCCCCCTCCCCGGTGTCAGCGGCCCGTTTCAAATGGCATGCTATAAATCATCATGATCATTATCAGTAAGGAGGACGCGTCTCTAGCGACACTCCTTGTTCAATCGTACGGCTCATCATTTCGAGCCTCCATCTTTCCGTAAACATCAGTCTTGCTATGGTAGTGCGCTGCAACGTGCACACTTATTGCCCTGGTAGCAACGTGCCCATACGGCAGGTTGCTTGCGCGCCCGTTCTCTCTTTCCGAAGAGCCTGCGCCGAGCGCGTGCAGCTGTACAGCGCCGGTGGCGGTAGACACGCAAAACATACCGCAAAGTGGTCACGTGTTGGGCCGACCTTTCTTGGCCTCAATTTTGCTACGTAATGATCCCTCCTTGTAGTTTCCTCCTTGCTCTACAAAGCTGACTCGTCGCGCTATTTTTTTTTCTTGTCTGTTTTTTTTTTTTTTTTATCGCGAGAGAGTGTTAAATGGACACTAAAGATGAATGCTAGGTTTAATTGAATTGGTGAAGTCACACTTTTCAATAGTAAGACGACCAGTCTACACATTATTTTTTTCTCACAAAATCGAGAACTTTGGAAAATATTAGTAAATCTATGTATTTGGAGATCCATTAATGCCGAATAAGGATGAACAGTTGATTGCTTGATCGATCGATCGATCAATCAACAGTGGTGGAACAAAGGGTGTCTCAGAATAGAGCCAACATTTCGACGAGGAGACCCGTCTCTTTCGCTTCGGGTATAACCGTGGACAAATGTCTTTTCTTTCTTTCTCCTGGCAGGCGCATGTTCCCGGTGATGCAAGTCAGCGTGAGCGGCATGGAGCACAGCTGCTACTACATGCTGCTGCTGGACCTGGTGCCGACGGACAACTTCCGCTACCGCTTCCTGGGCAACTGCTGGCTCCCCGTCGAGGCGGCCAACGACTGCTCGCCCGAGGACTGCGTGGGCGGCGACGGCAGGCCGTTCCTGCACGAGAACGGGCCCTGCCTCGGCTCCCAGTGGATGATGAGGCCCGTCAACTTCGGCGCCGTCAAGCTCACCAACCAGAAGAGCAACACCGCGCAGAAGGCGAGCGACCCTCATTTGTTTGTAAGGACACGCGCAAACGCACGCGCAAACACGCACGCGCGCACGCGTGCTGAGAGTGCGCTGTGTATGCTCCTCGTTCTTCTAGGCCATCGGCTAGTTAGTTAGTTCTAGTTAGTTCAGTTAGTTATAGGTTATTGGACTTACCGGAGTTCTCAAAATTGCGTCGGAAAATTTGCAAAGTACGACGCACACACGAGCTGGCAGAAACGAGATCTTCGGATTTGTAATTGGAACGTGCGAGGAAGCACAATTTTGTTACGAGGAAATATTCGAGGACACAGCCTCTCGGAGGAGAAATATTCACGGGTAGGCCGGAAAAAATAAACAAAATGTGACCATGTGCAGTGTACCCAGGACATTCGTGTCCGTAGTAGGATACTAGAAACAGAACCACGCTCGGTATGTCCTTGGGACGTGGGTGGTATTGAATATCCGAAACTGCGGACGTCTGGCGGATGTCCCCTTTGTCTGCGAAACGGTGCACTCACATTGGGACATGATTCGGATGTCCTGCGGACGAAGTGCTTTCATTGGTCCGTGCACGCACGTACACAAGCACGCACGCGCACAGGATGACAAACGTTCCCGCAAGTAGTCTATAGACCTTTCAAATAGGGCTCAAGAACAGGCCTAAATCTTCTATGGTGTGCTTCTCTGGTACGCGCTTCTCCGGTACGCAGTCGCCAACGAGCTTTCACGGCGGTTTCTTTCTACCCGTAAGCTTTACCTCCGTGCCTCCTCAACCTGCTTTAAAAAAAGAAAATCTCAACGTTCTGTATTGGGGTAAAGGGGCGGAGGAGAGTGCACGATAGAAAGACGCGCTCTGAAATAAACAATGCAGCGCGAATGTCGTACACAACTCGTTCGATAAAGACAGAAAAAGAACGCTCCGTGTGCCTGACCGTGCAGTACCGTACTCGTTCGTTGCAGATGATGCTGCAGTCGATGCGCAAGTACGTTCCGCGCGTGCACGTGTTCGCCGGCAGCGACGTGCAGCAGCTCGACTACCGGCGCTTCAAGACGTTCGTGTTCCCGGAGACCGGGTTCATCTCGGTCACCTCCTACCAGAACGAGCAGGTGAGAAGAAAGGAGACTGCGCGCGCAGTCTGTATATCACACGGAACCGCGCCCACATACCGCGCGGCTGAAGTTGCAGTCGGACGCAGTAGCGACGCGGTAGGGGTCAACACATAAACGCCATCATGCTTTCGCAGCGTCGGCTGGTGGAGGGCGAGGACCCTGTCCTGCGCGCGATCGCAATTCTGACGTCACGCGACGTACAGTCACCCGCAAAAGTTTAAGGGGCACGGGTTTCACGACAAACGCGGATTTCTGCTCTGTGAAGGCGTGGCACTTCTAATTTGATGGATCGCAGTGTAGTTCGCAAGGACTGCTACGGATCAACGCTTTCAATTGGAGGCTACGTGTGCAGGCTTCGCGGAAATTCGGCTCTTTCGCAAATCCCGCGTCTCGTAAAATTTTGCGCCTGACTGTACATGCATCACGCAGCGGCAGCTGCTAAGAGCTATAACCGACGATCGTGGACATGGCTGCCAGCTGCCAGAGATTCGCAAACGATCGCCGCCACAGGCGGACGAGGACACGTACTACCTGTAGGTGAAGAGGAGGCGGAAAAGGAAAAGAGGAAACGACCGGGAGTTTAGCGAGGGTAAAACCGGTCGGCTACCCTTCACCGGGGCAAGGCCTACAGGAAATTTAAAAGACGATGCAAGCAGATATGATACGCGTTAAAGAGAGGGGGGAAGTTACGAGAACGCAGGTCCAACGCACATTAGGATCTACGTGAAGCGAAGCTCTCGTGAGACGGTTCACTAAAGTTCTGTATAAACTGTTCCGTCTTCTGATGCGCCTCTTGCAGCATAGAGCTTCCGTGCCTAAACCGGTAAATCTACCTTACCGCTATCGAGAGTCAATTTCTATGTACTCTGGAGCGAAGGCAGTCACAGATGTGGTAGGTGCCTGATCGTCTTCTCGCAGCCGCAGTTGAAGTAAACATATATAATATGGGGCGAACGTCGGTATGGCACGCAATGGACAGCAGATATTGAAAAGCCTGCTCAAAGTTTCAAGAGCTGCTGGCGGTCAGCTTCAATTGCAGACACGAGACTTCGTGGTATCGCACGCACTGTTCACACCGTTCGCATCTCCTGTGGGAGATAGTGTGCATCGTAATCAGGTCGTGACTTTGGCACGTAGAAACCCAGAATTTAATTTAAATCTGGCAGATGGCGCAATTCTTGCCTCTTACAAGCTGGATTTCTTGAAGAGGCGGGTACTATTAAGGACAGGATATTGTCGCGCGCACTTTGCTTGTATTCTGTGCCCGTGACCGTTTTTTTTTTTATTTTCAGGATAATCGTTGTTATGGAGGTATCGCTCGGCGCCAGGCATGCCTGTTGTATTCTGCCATATTTGGAATTTCTTGATTGTCGCTGCCAATTCTATAGCGAAAAAAAAATAAATATTGTCTAATCGGAATGCACAAGCACTGCACGCACTCTCGTACATTCACGAAGGCACGGGAGACGTCTGTATACAGCGGACGCGTTCTTGCAACCCACAACTTTGGTTTCGACGACCGACGATTATTGTGCGCGCCGCTGTTGTTGCGCTTCGAGAATTGCGTGTCTTTCTAGGCGCATATAAGCCGACGCAATAAAATGTTAGCATCCTAACACTAGCTGCTGGCAGTGTCATCACTTAACAAAAAAAAAAATGCTTCTTTAAGCGCGGTGAGGCGCGACTTGGTGCAAAAGCGGCGTTATTCGTCGCTCAGGCGCATTGCTTAAGTGACCGCTAACATATGTACAAGGCTGTCATAGGAATATGAAACTAATCATACTTATAATTGTTGTTTTTCAGATAATTGCGCTGAAAATACAGAACAATCCGTACGCCAGATCGTTCTGCAGCAACACTGACAGGAGGTAAGAAAAATTCTGCACGACAAACTCATTCATTCATTCATTCATTCATTCATTCATTTAATTCATAGGCTAGAAACTTTCCAAAGCGACAGTAGACATCCCCGTATTATAGAAACGTTCCTCCACTCAAACTCCACCTCGACTCGGCAAATTAGATTGCAACGCCGCCCCACGACATAAGTGGTCACTGCGTTTCAATAGCTTTACAGTAGGACGTTCTCGCTGGCCCGTTGGTTCATGCTTGAAGGAAGGTTCAAACTGCGCGAAAAAAAAAAAAAAAACGAGGACAAGCGGAAGGAACACACAACGCACCACAAGCGCGGTGATGTATTGCGCTTGTGGTGTACCTTGTGTTCCTTCGGCTTGTACTGGTTCCTTTTTCGCGCAGTTTTAACCTTCCTTCAAGTTGTAATGATGCACGACAGCGATCCTCGAGAATCGCAGTGCCTTCTTCAGTCAAGGGGCACGGAACTGTGCTCAGCTCGGTAGAGTGGAGGAAGCACTTTTAGTCGAGGTTCGTTTATGAATACGGGGTTTACAGGGTCGAGAGGTAAAGCACCGCAAGTGCTTGCGACGAGCCGGCGTTAACGTTACAATCGTGCGTACTTACAAAAAAAAAAAAAGAAATCTCGCATGTAGGATATGAGGCCGGTGACGTTGTTTTTGCTTTAATGCCACAGGCAATTCTGTACCGCTAACATGCGCACGCAGTACGCCTTTTTTTTTTCTTTTGCTTGAGATCAATGTCATCCTATAGCAGAGCCCAAGTGCGACTTTGCAAACCCAAGCTTAACGTTGAGGGGAAATTAGCCTTTGTAATGGCCGCCAGCGAGTGAAACTGCGAAGCCTTGAGATGCTTCGTTCACGGCTCGCATATTGCGCAACAAACAAAAGAAAGGTATAGGTATGCTGACGTAATTCGATGTGGAATTAAATCTGATACATTTGTGTGTCAAAGTGTGGCGTAATAATTACCTGGAAGGGGTCACCGATCTTGATCTTTTTGTCGTCGAAAGAGCAGAGTGACACATTTTTTTGCGAACAACGGCCACAGCGCACTGCTCGCGCTCGCGACCAAAACAGAGTACGTCTCATTTGGAAGCGCAAAGGTGCATATAAATGCACAAAGATGCACAAATATGCACAAAGATGCACAAATATGCACAAAAATACCTGATTTGACGAGCCGTACGCCTACAAATTGTAGCAGTGTTATACTTAGTATTTTTTTCCCGAAGAAAGCTTAGTAGAACAGATGCAACAGCCTTGCGAAACGCGCGCAGTGATACTTCTCTGACCGGACTACATGAGGAGCTTTCGCAGCGGTAGCTGCTACATATTAAACGGAGCGGAGCGTAGGGCTGTGACATTGATCAATTAAATATTCGGGTGACCGTGAATCATGATTTATTAAAGATTTTTTTTGAATCGGCTTTTATTGCTCAATTGTACCTCAGCCTAACGATGTCAGTAAATATAGTTTGTATGGTAATGCAATCCGTTGTATAAGCTTGTCGAGAACGTTCTGGGGGTGTCGACATTTTTATTCTGTTTTCATCTTTCTCCGAGCTATTGCAATTTTCGTCTAGCATAGTACCGGAATGCTATGCGATATACGGGTAATGCCTACGGATACCCAGCAAGACTGCACATCAAGCAGCTATTTAATGCAGCTAACACTGTAGATGTTCACTGTTCCGTTTTATATTCTGTGTGTAGACATAACTGTTGTGTTTCGTTGACATAGCGCACTAACTTGCAACCACTTTCTTCTGTTCTTTTTTTTTATTTCATCTTTAGAAATGCTCTCAAGCGTTTGATGGCGGAAGAATCAGCGTCCGACGAAGACACGAACGGTAAGCGTTCAACGTCCTTTTCTTTTTGGTCGTACTGCCGTGAACGTTGATTTATGTGCGACGCTGAGCACTTTCCAATTGAAGGTGCTGCCGTCGCTGGAAAATTGAGTATTTAGAGAATTATAACTTGCCGCTTGATCACAAACAAACGAGCGCTCGCGCACCGATTAAGCACGTACACGCAAAAACAAGTGCAAGCACGAGTACACACTAACACACACACTAACACACAAACAGGCGCCCAAGTGAATGCGCACGCATAGATCGCTGCTGAACGCCACTTCGCCGCAGCATATGTCTTTATGCGACAAAGCACGCTTTCCGGGAGAAGGTGTAAGTGAAGCTGAGGAATGGGAGTGTCAGCTTGGAGCTTTCAGATCGTGTAATCTGTCGTCGTTAGGTTGAGAGAAGCCTGCTCACGAAGATAAGGAAAGATCCTAGAGATAAAAAGGAATTGGCGATATCCAGTGACCTGGGGGGAATATGGCCGTCTCTGCAGTTGTGATAAACCATCGTACAGTAATAGCATAGCGGTGATGCGGCAGTATCGTAAATGTATACCAAAATGCGTAGTGCGCGAGCAGTAGCACTGGTGGTGACATCTTGTAACATAATATTTATGCACAGCGCGGCAAATACTTACCGCCGAACAGCCGACCGTACTCCGCTTGCACATGCTGAAGTAGAGTTGTCAGTAGCAACGTCGACACAAAGATACTTTCGTAACTTTTATTTTCAATGCGAAGCATGGATGTAAGAAAGAAGTAGGAGGGAGCAATGCGCAACACGAATGAAACCGAAAGGGTGGCCCAACACGTGATCGCCACGTCAGAGCGCGCGATATGTTTTTATAGCTCTACAGGCAAAACCATGGCAGAGCAGTCGAACAAGTGCGTACAGATCTTTAAAAAAAAAAAAAAGCTACTGGGAACCAATTATTCTCGGCCAATACACTAAGGCTCGGAGGTCACGTGTCGGGCTGACATTGCGAGGGAAATAGCGAAGGGAGTGGCTTCATGGAGAGCTGGCTTGCCGAGGCTTGCTGCGTGGCACAATGCTCTCTCCTAGCTTATTTCCTTCTTCCACAATGCATCGCGCGACACGATATCCTTTCTAGTGCGCTATGGTTGATTACACCGTTGACAAACGTCGCCACTCCTGTTGTGGCATATATCTGTCAGTACGCATGTACACTAGTGCGTCTTAACTACTCTAAATCTGGTTATTAGGATATTTTTTTTTTTTTTTTTGTCCTTAAGCTTCTTACTGTTCATGGATTACCGCATTATCGCGGAACCGTGGACGGCAGTAGCGAAAGTTTGTAGCGACATATAGTGACGCTTTGTTCTACCACAGTGCGGTTGAAATTATTTTCGTGTTGAGCGAGTTTTCATGGCGATGAGGGCAAAGCATCACCGCAAATGTTTTCTTCTTCTTCGTCATCTTCTTCGTCGAAGAGAAATCGACAAAATCAGTACAGTTTAACGATCATATCGCTACCGATTCTTTATACCAGGTGTTAAGTTACCTTTGCGCCACAATATATGGCTAGCTACCAGTGTTGCTGCTACTATACGACCCCCCAGTAGCACTTATTCGCGAACGGTAATACGTATAGAGACAACCTAAAACTGCCTATTAGCGAGCTTTAGCATGTCGACTTTGGCTTGTTCGCAAGCGTATTGCCGTTCATCGAATGCCAGCTTACCAGATACGTGACCAAATAAGTTAGTGGCACCACCTTTTCGCATTTATTATTTTTTTTCTATGCTCTGAGCATCTTGATATATCTTCTTATCAACGTTGTCGAATTTGCAAGCTGTATGTCTTTAAGCAGAACTTGAGAACGGGCTTCTTCGTTATTTCATCATTAGTAAACTTAGTTCCCATGCTTAGTTCCCCGCTGCCCTCCCACCATATAAACATTATATACATACATATCTATTCCAGCGATGCATTAGACTTAGTTTGCCACCAGTATAAGCTTGATGAAGCTTATAAACTGCAACGTACGGTATTTCACGTTACGGAACTGCTACTCTACTGTAAGTGATTTCGCAACGGTGTCGCGTTCATGTTAATTTGACCACCTGCATTTATTCAATGTTGAAATGAAATCTCCACCCCACTGTCGTTTTTGCGCTACGCTTGCATACAGCAGCTGCAAGCGAAAGTCGCCGAGTGGCTCGACGTGGTGTTTCAATGCCCGAGACACTCCGCTGCTGATCACGACCTTATTAGAGAGTTTATTATTACTATTAGCCTGCCCGTAGACATAGTATGTTTCACGGAATACCGGAACACTAGAAACATCGATGGCCGCAGAAGCGCCGCCTTGTGAGACTACATGTTTTTTCAGCAACGCGTTATAGACTTTTTGAGTCGCGTTATTGTTCTCCAAGTAGTGGTAAATACGGAAGAAAATCCGCGATATGTCAATCTACTGCCCGTATGCTAATGAAGGCGGTTTTGCACCAGCAGTGCGTAGAGCATGGTTGTTGTGATCATAGCTATGCCTCTGCTGTAGTTGATTTCAGTTGTGAGAAGGTAGCGCCACCTACGCTACCGGACTCATCTGTTTCTGCGGCATTGCGTAAAAAAATTTAATGTCTTTACGGACAAGCTCAAACCACCACCCCGGTTTGCAAAGCCAGTTCGACCTAGCGGTTTGAAGTCAGTTGCTTATAGCAGGGCAGTATAATGCTGCAAAAAACTTTGGCGCTATCAAAAGCCTAACCTTTTTTTTTTTTTTTCGCTCCTTGCAGGTCACAACAGCGCAGCGCGACAGTCGTCCAGGACCGAAAGCCCTGAAACATATTACACCTCGTCCACGACTTGTAGCACTGCGACGGCACTTCACCAGCGCTTGACGAGCATGGGCCCGTCACTAGCGAGCGGATACGACGTGAATACGGCTCCGTCTTTGCCGCCCACGTACGCCCCGTACACCTGCTCGACGCCGTCTCAGTCCCTCTTCGGTTTGCGCGGTGCCTGCTCGACCGGTCTGGACTGGTACTCGCCGCTGTACAATCTAGCTCAACAGCTGTACTACTCTCCCGCACCTCCTTCGGCGACGGCCGGATCGTGCCGCCCGTACGTTCCTTCGCCGTACCTGAATGCGTCTACGGCACCTGTGATGTCACCGTTCTTTCTGCCGGGACTCGTCGGCTGTGGCCAAACCACCAATTCCGCAGCCATGCCGGTGCCGTCGATTCCGCCGACGTCGTCTGCTACACCGATGTCGCGTGCCGTACCGGCGTCGTCTGCTGCCTCGTCGTCGTCTGCTCAGTCGAGGCCGTCTGCGACGCCGGCGACTTCGACGTCGTCGCTGGCAACCGTGTCGTCTGCGACTGCGGTGTTTTCCGCCTCGCCACTGTCGTTCAGTACCACGTCAGCGTCTCAGCCTACCAAAATTAATTCGGCACTGTGAACGCGTTGGCTTTTTGCAGTGACGACGCTGCCATCGTGTCTGAGTCATAAGAACACCATGCGAGCAGTATAGAAGAGAGTGCTTGTAATTGATGCATGCACTACACACCACATGTGCCTTGTTGCCACATACTTTGGGAGCCAATGTCTTATTTTAACCGTCGCATAGTTTTGCCAACGCACCGCGGACACACCTTCTCAATCGATGCTATGAATTAAGCTCCATTTTCAGTATCCGCGTCTACAGGCCCGATATGATATGCAAACATCGTATCTCCATGTGCCGCTCTTTTGACGTTTCTGTGACGCTTTATCGCTTTGGCGTTTTCAAACGCGTTTCAAAAACCTTGAAGCAGATTTTCTTGTTTGAGCAACTCGTACTGCGAATGCCAATGTCGATAGATGTGGGACTGCTTCGTTTGTTATACCGTACAGCACGCTCCCATAGTATGATGCGCCTTTAGGAGGCAACAGAATAATATATGTTAAAATCAGTTGACACGAATTGTGTGAACGACGTCCTTTTCAAGTTGTTTACCTTTGACATTTTCTCACATAAGCACTCGAAAACTGCACGCTCACTCGAAAGGTTACATGAGCAAACAAGTGTTTTTAACGTTCAAGTGGCTTTTCAAAAAGCGTACGCACACAATTTTGTTACGTGCAATAGGCAATATACGTTAATTAATACGCGAGCATGCGTAAAAACCGCATGTGTACATACGTGGAGTTAACCAAGAGACTGTACCGAATATACGTATTTTTTCTCTACGTTTGCCACGAGCGAAATCTTCGTTACTGGTTGCGACTATGTATTTATACCGCATACGTACGTTTTTAGAATTGTGACTTTCGCAAATAAATTATTTATCTACATCCATACATCGGACTTCGTATCGTTTCACCTTTCTCGTTGCATGCATCAAACTGCGTCTTTCGATCGCGATCGAGCCAGATCCGGATCGAAATTCTCGGCCGCGACTAACTCGCTCCAGTAGCTTGTATCTAATCGTAGTATCCAATCGTGACCGAGAAAATTCCACCCCGATCGGGTTCGATCGCGATCGAAAGTGCACACGTGTGAAACCCGTATTTCACGCTTTGTTTGGCGCCGTCGAAGAGACAGAGGCGGTAGGCACGGACGCTCGTTCTTGCTTTCCAGTTTATTTTATTTCTCTTTTTGTTAATCGTGGTTTAGTACTGTACACATAAGCGCTGTCGTTTGCGTGTCTGTTTCGTGCCTAAAACACACGCGTCTCAGAATTGTTGCACGGTTTGCGCGCTTCGCAAGCAAACTCCGAAATTTCTTTAGCATCATGTGTTATTTAGACCGCAGATCTCTTTTCTGCGTTTGCCTTTGTGTTTACATGGTAGTTAACCTCACGTGGTCTACACTGACCGTTGAGGTACATTTTTAACGTCCATATGACGCGATGTGTTAGGAAATTTTTGCTGCACATCTTTACCAAGTGAAGCCGCTGTCTTACGGCGTCCCTTGAACGTTCACGTAGTTGTGATTGCTCGTGGCTCACGGTTTGAATGAGTGTTGGCGGACAATTTGTAAGTTACAAATATAGTTTCTGATTGATGAAGCACTTTTCTGACAATGCTCGGCCTGTCACTTGGTTCGCATGAAATTACAGACAACGTTGCAAAAGAAAAGGATCACGTGATAACAGCAAGGCAAGGAATTCAGTATTTCCGTTCCCCGTTGCCCAAAGGTTGTTATCAGTTGTCACGTTTATAAATAATTATTTTGTTTACTGAAACTAACTATGAGGCACAAAGCATCGAGTCGCCCGAACGACATTTACTTCATATAATTCTTTTGCAACAATTGTCTGTTGACTATAAGCAAGTTAGCTGATACTGACTGCGGCGTTTAGCATTGAGGCACGGCAAGAAGTGTTAAGCGATGTTAAAGCCCCGCAAGTTGCACCCAGTCAAAAATACACTCACTCCCGGAATGCAAAGCAGCCTGTAGAGTCTTTCAAGCACACCGCGATCATGACGCTCGGAATGAACGCGAAAAAGTTGACGCTCACGGCGTCTCGGCGGGCAGTGCATGCTTAAAGTCAAATGCGATTCTTTCGACAAACGTCTGTTAGTTAAGCCAGGAAGTCGCATGTGTGATCGTTTCCGTTTAACGGCGTCTGTTAGCCTACGCCAGATTGGGTACGTCCGTCCAGCCTTCCTTTTTTTTTTCGTCTGTTTCTTTTGGATGGTGTCGTCTGCTGGTGCTTGTCTGTCAGTGCTCGCCTCGATCCAGCGCGGTTGTCGTTCGAGTCCTGGAGGAAGTGTCCTTGACAGCGTCTGTACTAGAAGGCGCCACACCAGACGGCACCGTACTCGCTGGTAGATCGGGGACGTCGGTGTCGTAACCGATGTCCTCGTAAGCGACGGGGGGTCTCGTCGGACCTGGCTGGCCAAACGTGTGGCCGTCGAACGGCTCCGGAAACACCGGTCCCAAGTCGTCGTTGCCGATCCCCAGAGGACCTGCGTTCAGATCTGAACCCGCGGGACAAACACGTATGAGTTCGGGGAACGGAATTGTAACTTTCGACGACGCGAGACGTTGCGAAAGAGCACGTTGACTGGATTGAATGCTATTCCTAAGAGAAATCAGTGCAAGGCCTGTGTGCCTTCCCCTGTCCGCCCACGGAGTCTCGGTTGACCTGTAGCTCCGAACAAGGCTTATAGAAGATGGCGATGTGGGCGATTGTACGTTCAAGGAGGTGTAGTAAAAAGCATATATACGTCTCCGCGTCGTGTTTCTTATAAGCGGTGTGACGCTGTACCTGTAAGTCGCCTCAGGGCTCGTTCGAGCTTGTCCACGCGTTCGTCCAGGTCGGAGAGCTCGTTCGCCAACTTGGACACTGTCTCCAACACGGTCTGGAAAGCATTCGCGCACCAAGCGCAATGAGCATTGCGCCACCGTCAAAGCACGGCGTTTGCGCAGCCGATAGTTTTATCCTGACCGTGAACGCATCATAGAGTTTATACTATACTCCGGAACGCCCGCGACAACAGCCGTGCTAAGCAGCAGCGACGGCGCCATCTTGCAACGATGATTTCAACAAGAACACGAAGAACCGTAATTACAACGATGATTCTCTGCCCATATATGCTTGCGCAAAGGCGTCAGCAACACCATTCACTAAAGTGCATTTCATTTATTATTATTATCTTTCTTTTTGTCCTTCTTCAAGAATCCTGGCGCAACGCAAGAACCTTTCGAACGCGTTGTTTATGAAGAAACGTCACAAGATGGCACTACCAGCGTTGTTGCTGAGCAACCGGTATTCCGTAAACTGAAATACTGCAAGCCCTCTTGGTGTTCATCCTTTTCATTGGATGTAACCATCGTGATCGTATAGGAGGCATCTTCTTCGGCGGGCTCTGTCTATGAGCTGCCGAATGAAAGCGTCGGATTCGGCCTCAGTCTTAGAAGTGGTGGATGTGCTGGGTCCGAGATTACAAACAGTTTAAAACATCTCAAATATCGCGCGAAATCGTGGCAGACTGCATTATGCACATCGAACGGGTTTGATGGCACCCCGTTGCAATTTATTTATCGAAACCAAGAAACTGAGTTGGTATATTGGTAAATTATTTAAAAATATAAACTGTTAGAAACTTCCCCGATTATAACCCTATGCTAAACAGTAAAGCATATGGAGTGAAGGGATGAAGGCTTACCATAGCACTGCGGTGACTGATGAAGTCCCTGGGGTCTGCTTCAGCTGCGTTCGAGCACAAGATAGCGCATACGATTACTCCGACACAACGTTAAGTGCGCAGAAAGACATTTCCTCGTAACAGTGGCTGGTTATCATGCGGAATTTGTTCTAAGTAGAAAAAGCTCACACGTAATCTTGCCGCCCTTGAGTGACCAATGTCATAGCATTATCAGTATCTCTGTACCCACGCCTTTGACTCCACTGTCCCCGGGATCGGTACGTGTTAAAAAACCACATTAAAAAGAGCCAGAGAGTTTCTCACTATAACACCTAGAGGGAAATCTGGCGCCACCGTCTATGAGAGTTTCCTAAGGGGCGCTGTGCTGTCATGAGAATGACGGTATATGCGTCTGCGAGGCTCGTGTTGGCTGGTGTTGTAAGAGGCTTCGTCCAAAGCGTGGATGTGGCTACACAAATAACGCGCTCTTAAAGTAAAATCTTCAGAATAGGTTTTCATTCACCCATATTACATCTTCCAATTAAGGTTTCCCACCTACATGCAATGCACAGCCAAGCCAAGAAAAGCAATAACAGACGACAAACTGTTCCAAAACAAGCGCGAATCTTGTCGTCTGTCCTCCAACTTTAGCGGCCCGCTGATACTTTTTATGTTTCATATAATTGTACATCAAATAGCAAGTCCTCATAATTACACAAAACACGTGTTTATGCGCTAATAAAGCTAAAACAGCTCTTTGCGTGCTGTTTCAGTCGGAGATGAATCATTGTGACAGGCGGAACGATGCTAGCCAGGTGCGTCTTCAAGGCGTCCTGGCTCTACGAGAACGATGCCAATCCGAAGTCACAATATACCGGCATCCCCATGCATACCACATGTACTGCAGCGAGGCACCGCCAGATTTCCCTCTAGGTAATATAGTGAGAAACTCTATGAAATGAGTCTTGCAAGGATCGGACCAGCGACGCCTTTCATTACATAGCCTCCGGGAACGTCCCTTTTATTTTGCTTAGACAGCGAAAACGGAGCCCCGCGAATGTTCTGCTCAATGCTGTCGCATTAAAAGGAAGCAAGATATGATTGCCGTGAAGGCTTGCGCACATTCGCTTAGCAACCCTCACTATGCGCTCTTTAGACGAACGCGCACGTGTTATACTCTCACCGTGTCACCACCGGCAACGATGTTAACGCGGTACACGGGGACGGCATCCTCGCGAAAGCTTTCTCCTTGAGATTACGCCATAAGGTTACGCGGAGAAGATTAGGCCGGCAGGCTACGTAGCTGCGGTCCCCTCGGCCGCGAATTACAGCCGTGCAAATGCTTACGCTGCATGTCGAACGCGAACGATTAAAGCTGATGGCTGCCTCGGAGCAGACGCTCGCCGTGGCACCTGGCTGGCACAAGCCTCTGGGCAAGGAACGTCGGCTACCTCGTGGCTTTGCTGGAACGCAATGTTCGTGGCTCCTATTCGCGGTGGCACTCGCTGGTCTCCTCGCCCTCCTTGGGTGGCTTAATCATATCGTGACTGTCGAAAGCGTCATAGTTTTGTGTGCCGAAAGAAAGCAGAAGAAGCCTTCCAAAGAAAAGCGAAAATTCAGCGCGTCATTCAATTGTTGAGAGTGCTGCGACGAAACGTTTATATAGTGTAATGATACAGCGTTCTCGGCGCTTGATTGATGCCGCTATTGCTCTCGATGCTCTATATGAGGCCGCACGCTATACGGGGCTGTTCGCAAACCCGATCCAAACATCAAAATTCGGACTCGGCGTACGCGCGATGACGAGACGCTGAATAGTCGGGCTTAACTTCTAACCGTGAGGGGGCCTCTACCTGCAGTGGGAACCAACGTGTTAGGACCACTGCTTTTTAAATTCTGTGTAAGTATCGGGATCGAAATTTCATGGCCCGTTGAACAATGCTTCAAAACACTTCAGATCCAGCCTGCTCAGCTGTCTGCTTGATCGCATTTTGGATATAGTTCCCACTGCAGGTATAGTACAGGTGCTTCTGTTTATCGGTACCACTCGAACGCGAGCCGCGCTACGGCAGCAGGTGGCAACGTCTTTTTCCTCTCTCTCTCTATTTACCATAACAATGCCACACCACAAACAAACACAGGAATAAAACGAAGGGGTCCAGAGAGACAGAGACAGACCTGCGGACACAGACACATTCAGCACCCGAGCATGGGTGCTGACAGTAAGCATTGTGCGGACACGTTCACGGACAAGTGCGCACGCATACGCGCGCGCGCACGCACGCACGCACACACACACGCACACACACACGCACACACGCACGCACACACGCACGCACGCACACACACACGCACACACACACACGCACACGCACGCGCACACGCACACACACACGCACACACACGCGCACACACACACGCGCGCGCGCGCACGACAGAGTGGCTAATGGAAGTGGATAGCGGAAATGGATAGCGGTGAGTTGCAACACCAGATTGTTACCGTGGCCTTCTACAGAAGCGCCTCCTGGAGGCCCAGGGGGTCCAGGAGGTCCAACGGGACCGGGAGGACCCGCCGGCCCCGGAGCACCGTCTTCTCCCGGTGCACCTGCACAGCACAGCACGTGGTCGATCAGCGCATGCGCTGCAGAGAGGGTGTCTCTCCGTATGGTGTCAAACCGAGAGCGAAGCGTGTGGGGAGTTCAATCACCCGCTTTGCGCACTCATCTCTTCACTGTGTCGAGTGGCGAGGTTAAACCATTTCGCTGTTTACAAACGTATAGGCCCTGGACGGCTTCCGGTTTTGTCCATAGCCCGCTAAATTCAGCGAGAAAGTAAGCCAACGGAGGCAATATAGAGTAGCAGGAGTGCGCTAAAACGGAAGCTCGTAGATTTTGAAACGCTTTCCCTCTGTGCGTGACGTACATAAGGAAGGCTTTACGAGTCAGGGTTGCCGTAAGTTATATGAAAAAATGGGTATTAGCACTGCTTCGTAATGCGCCCATATGTCTTTCATCTGAAAACGTAAAAAAAGAAGACTTTCCGCACATTTGGGACGCATAACTAAAAAAAAAAAAGTGTTGCCAAACTACAGAGAATACAAAGAAAAGCGGTCAGGTTTATCTTCGGCAAGTACAGAAGACATGATTCGCTTGCACAGCTTAGGAGACCAAATGGCGTTCCAACGTTAGAAAAACGCAAAAGAAAATCATTCGCCTATCGTTTTTACATAACATCGTTCTTTTTTTTCTGGTAAGGTCTCAATAACTTTACGAGACTGTGTAAATTAAGCCCTTTTCTATTCTGGAAAGACGATGCACAGCCACACATATTCATTGCCCCCCCACTTTTGCTCGAACTGTAGCATTTCCGCCAGTAAGTGTTTTTCAGTAAAATGATCTTGCTAACCAGCTCGACGACAACATTTTTGTTGTGTGTAGTATGCTCCCGCGGCACGTTGTTGTAACTTGTGTAATTATAGTACTTATTTATTGCGTATTATCTTTTGTCTCACGGTATGTATTCATTTGCATTTTAGATTGTGTATCGCGCGTATTGCGTACAATTTTCCGTTTATTTCTGCTCCAAGGTGTGCTCATTCTTGCGCACTGTTGCCTGTACTGTTCTAATTATTTGGCCACCGCCCCTCCCGCTTAGGCCGAATTAGGCCCGCCAGTATTCCGTAAACAAATGCAATAAATAATGGCGGCATTGTCAGATTCGGCACAGGCACGTGTATATGTTATACTATGGCTACGTGACTATTTGTCACCGCCACGTTTCAAGGGAAAAAATGCCGTTGTAAACCATCGTAATTATCATTATCATTTTTTTTTATATTCCCTTCTTGGAGCGGCGCGCTACCACGCCGCACATATGTGCTATGCGGTGCGGTATACCCAACCACTCTCCGATCTCGTTGCACGGAAGTATGCGCTTATAGCCTTTCTTCAGCCTTCAGCCGATATCAGTTACGTTCAGCGCATTCGTTTAAAGCGCGGAACGTTAAAAGAGCGCGGAAAAGTTACGGCAACAAAGACACTCGTCGACGCTGCCGTCTCCGAACACAAAAGTGCTATGCAGAGAAGCCAGCTTCGCGACATTCCGTCGTTTAAACAGGTGACGTCGCAATCACTGCACGACATCACGCACGTGAGCGCACAAGGAAAATCCAAACCAATTGCAGCGTGTTGAACAACGCTGATGACCATTGGAACGTCCCACTGCAGGAACGATTATTCGCCTGTGTCGCGTAAGTAAGCTGTAGAGGCAGCGGGTAATATATGAATGACCCTCTACCAAGAAATCAATTGGGCGTGTTCGCACTCAACTTTCGCAGGTAGTCGAAATCGATTACGTAGTTAGAAATATATTATAGATTATATTAAGTTATAGAACCAGATTATATATACGTGCAGACATACACAAAGGCACCGGACCACTCACCGGGTGGTCCTGGTGGTCCCTTGGGACCTAGCGCACCGGGCGGACCGGGTGGCCCAGGGGTAGACGCGCCGGAAGTCCGTCCCGGAGCTCCGGAAGTAGTCCTGAACGGCACAGTGTAGGCGGCACCCGTCACCGTTACGATGTCACAATTTAACGCCGAAAAAAAAAAAATGCTGCGCGCAACCTAAAACGTCCCACACACGGATACTCATTATCGTCACAGTCTGTGACACAGTCCAAGCGAATACCAAAGGGTGTACCAAATCCCACAAACATTCACGCTTGCGAAAAACGCATTTCTCAATACATTTGGCAGAGGCTCACCCGCCTGTAATTGACTGTTTGGACCACTCCAGTTCATCAGAACTGACATTTAAGCACGGAGGAAGCGTTGATTGATTGATTGATTGATTGATTGATTGATTGATTGATTGATTGATTGATTGATTGATTGATTGATTGATTGATTGATTGATTGATTGATTGATTGATTGATTGATTGATTGATCACTGTTCTCGGCCGAGAAGACTCACCTGGCACCGCCGCAGTTGCAGGGCACAGTCGAAGGTGGCTGGTCACGTGGTGGAGGCCACGTCCTTGGGGTTCCAGGAACCTGCAACGCCCATCTCTCATAGTTTCAACTCATCGCGAATTGAGACGCGAACAGAAAGTTAATTAACCTAATTACGTGCAAGTGCGAGCCGTAATCGTCCCGTAGCCGGTTTCCCAAGAGCGGAACTGTACCGAAATGTGCGTCTGCAGAGACTGAATTATAAGCCACATATTGTGACAAACGAAGGCCAATCTGGAGAGGCAACGACGCATTCCAGTGTTTCTCGACTTGTTCGCGTTTGAATTTGCGCCGATAGCAGATCCCGGCGGCGAACGCAAAAGCGAAACCTGGGGAGCTTTAGCTTGGCGGTTTACACATATCTATAAATACACGAGAACGGAGAAATCGTTTTCCACCGCAAGCACCGCACCGACTTTGATTAGGTTGGTGCACTTAAAGGAAGAAGTTAAAATTTAGTGACTGCAGAAAGCAGATTTTCTTTAAAGAAAATTATTTTAAATATGCAAGAAAGAAATCGAGCTATCAAAGTTAACAACTCCGTAACTCGGGAATGAAAAAAAAAATGATATTACAATTCTTTAAACTGCACCTAACAACGCAATCAGAGCGAACAAAGTTTCTCTGATATGGAGCACTGCGAAATATCCCACTAATGTGTCAGTAGGACCTTTGCAGAACTCTCCGTGAACATTGTAACAACTTAAAGTAAAGTGTAAATCCATATGCACCAAGGAAGTCAGCCTTAGACGTTCTAACGGATGCAGCTTACAGAGCTGCGATATCTCTTATTTTTTTAATGCAAAACTGTGGACTTCATACTTCAGTTCTTTTTTTAACTTACTAATTTCGGAAATTATTCTGGAAAAAAAAATGTCCAGGCTGAAATTAAAAATTTTGCTTCGTTAAAGTCACTATTGGCGCAGCGACCTGGCCACATTTATGTAGCGAGCGCGTAGCGCTTCGCCCTCACCCTGACGCGTCTTGTTGCCACGGCGCATTTCAGCGACAACCGGTAAAGTTTACTACAATAATTATCGTACGAAACTCTCGTGCTTCTGCCCGTAAGTAAAGCACGCGCAAGAAGCCGCACCGCGATGCGCTCCCGTAGAAGGAGAGAGGGTAGAACACGGCGACTCGAAGGCAGTTGGACTCATTCCACTTTCATTAATTATATACTTTCAAGTGTTACCTCACGCACACTTCTTTTTCCGTTGTCAAGATTTCTGCTCACCCCCCCCCCCCCCCCACCACCACCACCCGCCCCACCCGTTTAAGCGCCGGCTTTTTGACCGATCCCCAGTAGTGGGCACGCGCTATATTGTAGGAAGTACAGCAAGCATTCTGCCCGCCGTATATGGAAACGCGAGCGATGCGGACAATAACTCAGATTCAGCACATTGTAATCGAAAGGATTATAGGCTCGACTAATTATTGTCTTAGTTCACCCGATTCGTGACCGATCCCCCCCCCTTGGGTGTGTGAGCCACTCTCGGAGGCAAACACACTGTTGGACGCCAGCCAAGAACACGACTTACTTTCTACTATGCTAGAGCAAGTTACTCTGAGTTGTGGGCACAGGCTTGCCGTTAGTAAATAGCCTTGTTTCATTGACCAGTGTCCCTCAAGGTGGCTACACTACAATTGAACTTTCTCTGTCAAATGCAGAAAATTTAATTCAGATCAGTGCGACGGTTGAATTATCGAAGCATTTGCCGTATAGACTCGTGTAAAGGCCGCACCGCCACCGTGGCAGCACGAAATTGGGGAAACAAGAAGTTTGCAACGGAGAAGCAATCGCATTCGGTGTCCCCATGCATGCCGCGCGCCGAGTACTTCCCCGTGCCGCTACAAGATGGTGAGAGCCGGAGTGTGCACAAGTCACCGGCGGCGCCATTTTGACCAACAGGTTCGGTCCCACGTAAGGGCCGCACCTCGTCAAAATTGTGGGGAAAGAAAACATGCGGCCCTTACACGAGTATACACGGCATGCGTTTTACATCTATTTGAATAAGGAAGTCGGAGTTGGCTCCAAGCTAAAGCTTCCTCTGCAAAGTCCAAAGAAGCGATTGTCGCTTTCGGGAGATTTCCGAAAAAAAGAAACGGGCCAGAAAAAAAGAAGGCGGGGGGGGGGGGGGTTGTCAAGTTTTTCAGGTGTCCAAACAACGGAAAACGCCACGCAATTCTACGCAAACTCCACGGACGTACCGCCATCCCTTCGTAACACAAAACACTCTGACTCGGCGGTTCCTTTCTTGGACCACGTAGTCTATGCTCGAGTTTTATACGACCCTGGCAACGCAGGTAAGCCACGTTTGTCAAGAAAGATATCAAATGAACAACGCAGGTCACGGTATAAAGAATAGGCGCAGGAGTTTTAAATACGAGGTATACGTATGAGACCTTGGACAGTGTCTCAGTGCTGTACCTATACTCATGTTCTGGTTTTATGAGGATTGAACTCGAATACATCAAGCGTGGAACCAACGTGGCAGACGATCCACGATCGTTGTACTAAAGAAAGAAGGAAAGAAAGAAAGAAAGAATAAAATACATAGCAAGGTAGAAAGAAAGATAGACAGATTAGAAGGTTATCCTCACGTGAAGGCTGCGCTTGTGTTCCCCTCCTCCTATCTTCGGAACCTGGACTGGAACCTGCAATGCTATGGCGAAACCGAAAATACGTTGTCATTTGAGAATTATATATATATTTTTGAGAGCAATTCACACACTACAATACAAATAGCACTCTTATCAAGGAGGCTGTTAGAAATGTGCAAAAGCCTAGCGGCATATCAGCAGTGGCCGAACAAGAGAATCCTGAGCCCGAAGCCGCCTTTTCGGCAAGCGAACTCGACTTCATCGCGGCCACAATGCGTCTCGTTTGGCGCAGCGTAACAGTCACGCCTGGCAAAATGAATTCAGAGGCTGCCGCTGAAGCAAGTACCTGGGGTGCACGCTGGGCCGGAATACTCGGGACAGCAGCTCCAGATGACCTTCTGCTGCATCCGCACCCGCGTCACGTAGACGGGCCGTCTCATCGGAACCCTGCGTGCATGCAGAGGCCACGGTCATGTACCACCGAACAAAGAGAGGGGATGTACACGGTTACCGACCGCCTCCTTGGATGTTCTACAGTGAATGCCGTCAGGACGTCAACTGAAGTCGCGCCATTAAAAGATCACCGATCAATCTGCGTTTTTCTTTTCCTAATTTGAATGTTCGATATTTCCTCCCTGCTCTCGGCGGCAGTCCCTGGCACTTCGCAAGCCGAGTGTTGAATAAATGGAAGCGCCAGGTGTACTTGGCTCGTCCAAAAAAGAAACAGATGTACAAATAATCGCGACCTTGTTATGGGGCACGCCGTAGTGGGCGACTCCGGATTAATTTTGACCACCTGGGTTTCTTTAACGTGCACCCACAAGGCGCATTTCGCCTCCATCGAAATGCGGCCACCGCGGCCAGGATTCCATGTCGCACCCTTGGGATCAACAGTACAACGCCAATCACTATACGCCACCACGGCGAGCATAGGTTTATCGGCAGTACTGCCTGTTGCATACAAAGACCAAATGACGGAAACGAAACAACTGAAGATGAGGTAGCTTAATCTCGGCCCTGCGTCGCTTGCAGGAGTCCGCCAGGGGCCGTTGAAAAATCTTGGTTGGCATTCAAGCCATCACGTTCAAGAAGGGACGGCTGCACGGTTGGCGCTCCTATACTTGTACAACACTCAGTATAACGATAGCGTTATAGGACGCGTAAATCACGACTGCCGACTCATTGAGATTTTGCAACAACGTTTGCGACGAAGACCGAATGCAGTTAGAATGCAGGTAGACGGGTGAGTAGGAAGGGAACAGGAGATTTCCTTTCTTGCCTTGTGCCCCGTCTTTTGCACAGCTAGTATTTGCAATCGTCTGTAACGACACGGGTCAGGTAGCGACAAAAAATAAAATCAGGTCAGTCCTTAAGGCGCACGCGCATTTTTCGTCATCGCATGCAGTCTAGAGTTAAGAAAAGCAACAAGCATTAGCTGGCAAGCTGGTAAAATTGTCCCGCGCCAGATAAGAATGGGCGTTGCGCGCGCAAGCGATGACAAAGGAGTAAGCAAGCACATGACGTCACAGCCGGGCGTGTCGCTTACGTGTATATGCTGCAGTCTCCGGTGTGGCACTCGGGTCTGGTCCTGACCTGCACGACCTCGGTGCCGTTCCGCTCTCGGCAGGTCACGTTTTGGATCACGCGGTAGGCGCAGAGATTCCTGCGCGAACAGCAACACAGTTCGGCTCGAGATCTCGCATGACCGCTCTCCCGAGTCTATCGACCGCGTGCGTCGCAGCTCGCGTAAGAAATGCACGTCTTTTTTACATTTCTCCTCAGAAGTTAACTGGGCCGCGTCTCCTCTCAAGTCATGCACGAAACATTGTTTCTGGGCAAATCCGTATGTTATACAGCTCTTCTGCATGATCTGTTCCTATCCCGGAGGCCGGACGAGAGATATTGCTTTTCCTGTCGTCTGCATCAAGTGTAACCGTCTGGGAGCGTAATCGCAGACGAGAACCCAGACGCGTCGCTTATAGAAGCGGCTGTACGACTCTGCTGCCAGTACAGATGTTTAGACTAATCGAGTACTTCGTATCGTCGCGTTTACACAGGAACAGCATACAGATGGCGGACAACTAACCCCTTTCGTTGCAGGAGCACTTTCTCGGATGTGGCTAGCCGTGCAGTCGCTGTCGCAATCCAAGCCAGCAGGAGTAGCAGCGTCGTCTGGATGAATAAGGCCATGGCGTCTCCAGCAGCGGGCGCTCCACCCTTGTCGTCGGGCGAAGATTTCCTCAGGCGATCACATAGAAACCTGCGCCTTGTTCTGAGAAGCGCGTTATCGCGCAAACAAAATAAGCTTGCCAGTTCGACCTTTGGAACTTTGGTTCCTTCGATTTCGTGTGATGTCACGTTCTTCATGGCGTGACAATGTTCGCTTCGAACGACACATTTGACTGGCGCTTTATTGCTCCGTATCAAACCGAAGATAACAAAAAAAGAAAAACGCACGTGACACGCGAAAAATGAGGCTTGCATCGAAAAAGTGCCTGAAGGCGACTCGGTCGCCGACGTCCGGCACAGCATCGGCGAACAGCGAGCAATAAAATTGCGTGACGGCATGGCATATAGGGTTCGTGACGTCTCAGCTGTGGAATGGTGATGCGGAACGTCGCGAGCTGTTTGCTGCTGCACTCAGCTTCAAGTGGGAACGATCGTAATTGAAGCACGGCCACCCTGTTCGCCCTGTTCTTATTCACATAACGAGCGTATAGTGGCGCCGCCCTGGTGACACGTTCGGAAAATTCGAAAAGCAATTCATTCGCTTGCAAATGTTACGAATTTCGTTGCTCAGCTCAGTAATCGAGCCATACGCAATGCCCATCCCATTCAAGAGCTGAGTTTTAAGCTATGCGCTAGCTGTTTCGCAATTTTAAGAGCTGCATCGACGCACCAGTCCATTGGCAAACTGACAAATTATCACCGAAATTGTTTTAGCTGATGCCAGCGTGACACATGCCTCGTTGCTTCCCGTTCGTGAGAGGTGCATATACATATATGTTTGCTAGCTTCTGATGTCACATAAGAATGCATTGCTTTGTCTTCCGAGCGGAGTTGCAAAAAAATCATAACCCAAACTTCGGCATGGTGGCCATAGAGTCCTTTGCACGCACTACACAACCGCTCGCGTTGAAGACACACTAAACAGAGACTAAAAGTTTTGACCGAAGAAATGTTCTTTTACTTTCTAGCAATCAACGAGATTATAAAAAAAAAATCGCAGTTTCGCCCGATAAGCGAAGCATCGATTGCGATAGACCACTAGTGGATAGTTGTGCGAAGTAAGAATAGCAGTTTTAGCGGCCGCATACACTTGTAAACATTCGCTTACTAAATAAATTAAGAATTATAGAATGCATACGCGTGACTGAACAAGGACGTAGGAAGAAACAGACACACAGAGACAGCGCTGTCTTTGTGTGTCTGCTTCTGTGTGTCTGCGCGCTGCAAACATAGCAGATCGCTTGGAAGATGATGCCCGCACGGGCGCGAACTTTGGCTACGTCGCAGATCGCTCTCACTACATGCGAGCGCCGGCAACGCGGCTACCACGGCGTCCGCGATTCGTGCGGCCAACGCCGTAGAAAACGCCGCGGTTGTCTCCACCCTCTACGGAGCGGCGGGCGAGGAGGACATCGAGGCACCCTTGCAGCCGCCGCAGAAGAACGCCCCTCCACCCTCGCCTGAACACCCTGCGTCGCGCGCGACAGGAGAGGAGCACGCATCCGGGCCGCGTTCCTCGCTCGCGCACGCGAGATTGAACCGCGTTCGCCGGCTCACCCTCCCACGCTTTCACTCGAACATACGGCGCGCGGCTACGGTTCTATCGCCATTGGACTTTACACGGAACCTCACGGCGACGCCGACGGCAAGAATGCGCCTGGAGTGTCCATATAATTGCTATCGCAATAAAAGCATTAATGACCAGTTGAACGCCGCTGAGCGGAGGAGTTATGAACTCCTCGCGGACAGGCGAGCGCGTTTTCATTTGGCTTTACCGAGGCGCAGTTAGAACGCAGGCGCGAGCTTGAACGGACAAGGAACGCGCAGGGAAAAAGAAACATTTCATCAAATGGACTATAATGATTTAGCATTCCAAAGCGTAAGCAGTCTTAAGTGTGTCTGCCGAATTTTGATGCCAGAAGGAAGAAACGATTGAGCAGATAGATGCCTGCTGAATGGTGAAATGGCGTTTTCCTTTGGGATCAGCTACCAGCGTACGAGTAAAAAACGAAGAAAGAAACTCCCGCTTAGCCCTGTCCAAACAAACAACGGGACGCCTTTCGGCATTACTATGTTACTTGGCCTACATAGCATATGGAAATGCAGAATTGTCGTTTAAACACGTGGAAGTTTACGGGAACCCAACACGGGGAGCATTTTAAAGAGAGCACCAGAAAATGAATGCCCAAGAGAGGAAGACACGTTGGTTCATACCACGTTGAAGAATTTACAGTTCGTGTCGACTTTCTTTAAAACATGAGATTTGTTCATTCTATTTCTTGATGTGTCCTTAATCCTAAAAGCTTCCTCGTTATGTATTATTAAACTGGTAATAAACAAAAAAACGTGGTCATGGCCTAATGAATAGAGCATAAGGCTTCTGTGCTCGAAATAAAAGTTCGATTCCATTGTAGGCCATGCATTTCTTTGTTATAGAGAAGCGAAATGAGACGAGAAAAGGACTTTTCTAACATACCTGCCGCAAAGTGCGTGGAATAAGGCAACGAATGCTTCGGGCTTAAAAAAAAAAAAAAAAAACATTCGGCAGATCCTAGGCTCTGTGGAAATACTTTTGCACGTAGCTGATTGTCCAGTTCCATTTGGGTTTCTTCAAAGCGTTACCAGGTGAACCAACGGGCTTGTGTAAAGCAACACGAGCAGTTATGTTTGAAGCGAGCCTGTGTTCACGACAGAAGCAAGACGATGAATACGATGACGGTATAACGGCGACGACATTATGACAGTGTTTTCTTATTAACTCCAGAAAGAAACGGCACAACCTGTCCGAGCCCTAAGGTGGTGCAGTGTCTCACACCATCCTCGTAGCCTTCTGCTACGAGGAAAGGACTCGGGAATCAAGGGCGATTGCGAAGGCGGGGATGCAGTTTAACGCAACGTCCCAAAGCGTTAGCGGCGACGAGGCGAGAATGGGACACACTGGCACGCTCTCCACTTGTGACGCGAGGAATTAAAGTCCATAATTCTGGTGGCCGAATGGAAGCTAGCGCGCACACGAGTGCTCTAGCTCGTGCTATGTGGGACAGGAGGTACACGTGGCAGTGGTGTCAAAGTGGAATACAGTCGAACGCCTCTGCAAACGAAGTGCCTGGAGCCTCCGAAATCCATCGCTATGCAGGTCACTTCGTTGTATATGTCGCGCACCGCACAGGTCAGAGAACTTCGCCGAGTCATTCCGTTGTCACAGAGGTTATTCAGTTCTAGCAGCGTTCGTTGTAGTGGTGCTCTACTGTGGTTGACGAATGTACGTTTCAGCAAGTGACGCAGGCGGAGGGCGCTTATGGAGCCGAGGCGTATATGTGCAAGCGTACACGTAATGGCTCAAGACCACGGCAGTTACTCTGGCTAACTCTGTAGGCTTCAAAAAAAATACTTTTTCGCTATCTGTCTCACGAGAAAATCTGAACACTCTTCGCGAACTGCTTCGGTTGCATCGAAAGCCTCTTAGCTCAACATCTCCCATGCAAAGCCCTAAAGGAGGAAGAACGCGATCTTGAAGACCTTATTTGGCGAGAACGCGCTTTTCTGAGTGCCGAAAAAAAGAAGCTCGGTGCTCTTCCACTCTCTGAAGAAGGATTACCAGCGAAGCTCTTATGTTGGCCCCTTCCCTAATGGCGAACTGCACCTCCACCGCGGGTCGGCTCGGCATTGCACTGTCTTCGGGATCGGTCCTCGCATGGGGAGTTTTGTGTCTACACGCGGACACGATCCTGGGGGAACTGGCCCTTGTCACCTTCGCTGTAATTCACTGTAAAAAGGTTACGTCACTGTGTTTCTTAATCAATTAATTAATTAATGACGACGACAAACGCGGAAGAAGTCGCACGAGCGCGGTAGCGCCGAGGGGGGCCAACGAACCAGCTGTGGAACAAGACGGCGACTCTGGAGACAATCGGAGACTCTGGAGACCCTCACTTACAAGAAAAAATCGCATTACGTGAATGTCACCGTGTTGTTGTTGTTGTTGTTGTTGTTGTTGTTTGGCCCTCGGGCACATACCCAGTCACAAATACCCAGTTTCCCCATTGGTAAATCCACCCACGTCTTTTGTCTGCATGACCTTCGGTATCGGCGTCACGAGAACGAGCGGACGCGGCTGCATACCAATTACGGAAAACGGGGTCGAACTCGACAAAAAAGCTTCGGGAGAAATAAATAAATAAAGAATATTAATGAAGAAAAAGAACGGGAAAAGTGATCCGAGTTCTGATCTCGTTGTATAGAGATTCCCTTTTTTAGAGCGCAGCTCTTTGGCGTCCGTTCCTGGGTTTCGCGTCGTCGTCGGCGTTGTCGTCGGCCTCGTAACCAGCTCCGCCCCCCTTTCATCCCCCCAGCGCTAGCAGCGACCGACTGATACCGCTGGATGCCGCTGACGCCGCTAGAGAGTCAAGATAACGTGACTGCATAGAACACCGTCGCCGCCATGCAGAAAGAGGAGGAAAGGGTCCCCCCCCCCCTGTTCTTGTGTGGCGGATAGGGTGCTCTTCAGTTGCCGACGCGCCGGTTATTTCACGTAGGCCCCGGCACGTCGACGAATACGTGACCACCTTCCCACGGCTAGACCTGGTTCTTAGCGCTGCGGAAGCGAGGGTATCATATTGTTTGTGTCGGCATCGGCGGCGTTGTCCCTGAAACCAACTCCGCAGCTGGGGTTGACTCACTATCGGCGTCAGCGGCATCAGTCAGTCGCTGCTATCTCTTCCCTCCTCCCTTTATCGTGTTGTCCGCTTGCTGCGCGCGCTTCTGCCCCCATCGTTTGCCGCTGGGTGTACACGCCGCCCCCCTCCCCCCTCTTCCTGCGAGTCTCCGGTTGTCAAAGCGCCGGCTCGAACTTAATTCCTTTCTTCGCTCCTCCTCCAATGCAACCCCTGTGCGGTGGCAATCAGAGAGCCAGATCGGTGGCGGCGGATGTGTATATGTGCACCGCCCGAGCCGAAATTGCCGCTGCCGTTCGCCCTGTGCGGTGGCAATCAGAGAGCCAGATCGGTGGCGGCGGATCTGTATATGTGCACCGCCCGAGCCGAAATTGCCGCTGCCGTTCGCCACTGCGAAATTATCTTGCTGGTAGTAGCTGCCTACTTCGCCCCTACCGCACTCACGAAAGACGTCGTGCACTTCCTGCAACTCGCATTAACCGTCCATCGATCCACACCGATGTTAGTAGTGGGGGACTTTAATGTTGACATAAAGACAAACAGCAATTTCCTAACACTTATGCGGGAGAACATCCCGTTCCTCTCGCTCGTAACGCGTCCCACGGCTGTGACAACCTCGCGAGGCACTTGTATAGATCTCGTCTTTGAGAATCAAGCATTGGTGTACCAAGTCGAACATATATCAGTCTATTTCTCCGACCACAAAGCTTCCTTCATGACTGTCAAGAACTGTTAGTGGAGTCTTTGTTAAAGGAATACGTGTGAAAAATAAAAAAAAAATTCTGTGATAGCGCATACATGTGTTGCTCGATTTCTTTGCCTCAATCTATCGAAAAGGTGAAACAGCTTATTTGCTGCGCTCAAATTTCGCGTTAGGAAGTAACGTAATCGTCGGTAATTTTTTTTTTGTTCTTTTTGTTCTTCCTGACATCTTGGAATCGAATGTGAAACGAAGCTTTTCGGTAATCCGTTAACCACGCGGAATACATTTTCCCATTCCATTCGTGCGTCTCTAAAGCGCAAAAAAAAAAAAAGGAACTGACTGCGTGTTGCGTGCGCATGCGCATTCGCGCCAGCGCGCTTAAGCAACGTGACTCAGTACGCGCGTCGATCGTCTCAAAATAGTCGCGTTGGCACGACACATATGTGCACGAGCTCGCGATTGTGGCCAAACGCGGTTTGAGCGCCGGGCTGCTTCTGCGCTGGGACACCCAGGGTTGGTCTCCTCCCCTGTAAGCACGTCTAGCCCCGACCAACTCTCCACGGCGGCTTGCGCGGTTCTTGCCGACCGAAAAGGTGGGCCCAGTGAGTGCGTCACCGCGCACGTCGCTGAACTCCGGCCGCTGAGCTGCTGTCCATCGCAATGCGCCTATATATAGTCCTTCGAGCTACGAACTCCTTCCTACTCGCGGGCAAGCGAGCGCGTTGAGATCCTTGGCGCGTTTTGATTTGACCTTGCATATAGCGAGGCGCAGTTCGAACGCTGGCGAGAACTTGCGTGCACAAGGGACGCCCGAGAAAAACAAAACACACATTTCACCAAAGGGACTATATATATCACGCTTTTGCATTTCCGCACCTAAGCAGTCTTCGGTGTCTCTGCCGATTTATTTTGCTTCTTTCTATTGCCCCCCCTCCCCCCCCCCCCCCGCCCTCTATGCGTTGTTCAGCCGCGGTCTAATTGGGCGCATACGTTGGAGCGGTCGTATCACGAATGCCAACGACTAAGCTATACAATCTCACTGCGGACAATTAGAGCTACTGTATATAGTACCAAAGGTAGCATATTTGGTAGCATAAGCAGGAACTCTACGGACAATGCCCTAGTGCATGTGCTGCGGTCCGACAGGCACTCCAACGCGCCGCCACGTTTGGCTGAGAAAAACAAAATCCCGCTCCGATCGTGTCGTCGTCAGAGGCACGTGAGACACTTGAGAGCAACTATACGTAATTCAAGGAGACGCCCACAGTCGTGGCGTTTTGCTGAGCGCTTATGTGGCGACGAGCAGCTGGTTATACAGAAGCTAGAACAGTTAACTCGGTTATTTCGTTTTGCATAACGAACGACCCTAATGAACGACCCTAATGTAATCAGCGCAAACTGACGAGAATGCGAGGAAGGGCGCGCGCATGAGATTGAAACGGGCGCGCAAAACGCATAATCCGTCGTAATAAACGACAGCTGTCTCAACCGTTTCGTCCGTTAGCCGCACTCACATGTAGTCGTCAGGATGACGGAGCACTTTCCTCGTATTGTCGTCACTGGGCGCAATTGGGTGTCTGAGCGCGTCTCAGAGCGGTGCTCAGATGAGCATACTCAGAGGCAGCTTTGTCTCGGGAGCTCCTATCGGAGTATCCGAGAAATGATAAATATCTTATCTCGGCAGGAAGTGCACTGAATTTGAGGTCACATGTTGGATTCAAAAGAAAAATAAATCTCAAGACTATAGGAAGTGGATTTCTTTTGCGCCATTCTTTTGGCTATAAAGACATTGCAGAAAACGGCAAAAATGTTTAAAAATATTAAACATTGCGCAAGCTTTAAAAATAAAGGCGTTATCACACTTCTGTAATCTGCCTCTACTAAGACACAAAAGGGAATAAAAAACAAGATTGTATCATAAAGCGGGTTTAAATATGTCACCACTAATCAGTGAATAGGACGTTTGCGAAACCCGTCTAAGCGTTGGAAATTTTCCACGTAGGCTGTAACGTCTACACGTGCATCACGGATTATCTAACAAATCAAGCTTTCCGGAACTGCAATATTTGTTTTACGAATCCACATGAATCCATATACTTTGTGTTCCATTTTCGTTTTCCGAGTTCGCTGATATTCGGCAATTCTCGTGAAAGCTATTTCAAGTCGCAATCTCAAGTCGACTGGTCATGGCGACCGTTTATAGGCTCCGTGAGCTCCTTCAAATGTCAGAGAAGCTATGCTCTCCCTCTCTCTCTCTTCCTACATCCTCTCCCACACTGCAGGGTAGTAAACCACAAGTCCGTCTGGTCATCCTTCCAGCCTTTCCTACCTGCGATTTCCCTCTCGTAAAATCTATGAGTACCTAATTCCCAGTTCTTATTCACGCTGTCCCCAGAATTCAGGTGTCCTATCATAAATGCGACAAACTTCATTCAAATGGGCTGACTGCATGGTAGTCCAATGAGAGCGTTTCTGCGTTTCGCATGTACTCGTATCACTGAAATCAAAGTTGACCCATGTATAGGTAACGCTTCCTCGTAAGTCCGCTTATGCAAATACTTTTTGTAGCTATATAAATGTATACGCTGGCGGCGCGCCACCTTGAAGTCCCCGCCCTAAACAGTCTGTGACGTCATGGATTTCGATAGCGCCTGCTCCAGAATAGATAATAGTTGTGCCGCTAAGCAATGATTACGTTGCATTCTAAAGGAGCCAGAAGACAGCAGTAACTCTATAGAGTGGGCCTGGTGAGTTTTTAAGCGTTCTGCACGCGATAGCGTCCTCGAAAACAGGCGAACATACTCTGAAACCCATGACGTCACAGTGACGTCCCTACGGCGCCGTGGTTTGGGCTCGAAGCCCACCCCGCCTGAGTGGACTCGTTGCCGTTCTATAGTTGGCAGTGGCTCTTCTTCGAAGAAATGGCACAAAAGAAGGCGACAGGTCAGGCTAGCGACGACTGGACGAGTATGTTTGCCATTGTCTACTAAGTTGCTGGTGGCACTCATCCTGCTCTCTTGCCTTATGCGTCGCGTTTGTCCGAAATTGGCGAGAAAGACAATAATGGCATCTGGATATATTTGCCGGGCGAAATGTCTGACGCCAGGTGATCAGGGCGAAAGATTAAATAGGAATAAGAACAAGCGAACAATTAATAGCCTGTTTTTTTGCTTTTCTTCAGTGTCCAAATTTACAAAGTTTTAGTTCGTGAGTCCCATATGCCATTGGCCTGCAGTCTGCGATAATGCTGCCTCAAACATCATGACTGGCATTTTCTCTTAGTGAACAGCAGAGGGCACAGGAGAGGAGGACGCATCCGAGCCGCGTTCCTCGCTCGCCACGCGAGATGGAACCGTGTTCGCCGGCTCACCCTCACACGCTTTCACACGCACATACAGCATACGGCGTGCGGCGACGGTTTTATCGCCCTTGGACATTATGCGGAACATCACGCCGACGTCGACGGCCGAAATGCGTCTGGAAAGTCCACATAATAGCTATCTCAATAAAAGCATTAATGCCTAGTTGAACGCCGGCCAGGGCTTGCGAGGACAAGGAACGCGCCGGGAAAAAAGAACACTTCATCAAAGGGACTATAATAATTTAGCATTCCAACACGTAAGCAGCCTGAAGCGTCTCGGCCGAATTTCGATGCCTGGAGGCAGAAACGATTGATCAGGTGTCTACTGAGTGGTGAAATCCTGTTTTCCTTTGGAATGAGCTTCCAGCGTACCATTAAAAAAAAAAGAAAGAAAGAAACTCCCGCTTTAATTACCTTGAAGCCTATTCGAAACAGACAAGGGGACGTCTTTCGGCATTATTACGTTACTTGCCCTACACAGCGTATGGAAATGCAAAATTGTTGTTTAAGCACGCGGACGCTCACGGTGACCCAACAGGGGAGCATTTCAGAGAGAGCGCCAGAAAGTGAATGCAGAGCGGTTGGAAGCGCATATTGGAACGGTTGCCGTGCGTCGAGGGACTTGACCACGTTCAAAGAATTTACAATAATACATGACCGGGGTAGTTGGAGAAGTATGGGAGAGGCCTTTGCCCTGCAGTGGGCGTAACCAGGCTGATGATGATGAAAGAATTTTCACTTCGTGTCGCCACCCGACCAAGAGCTGACGTTTTGTGAAACATTACATTTGTACATTTTATTTCTTGAAGCGTGCTTAATCCTAAAAGCGTCCTTGTTATGTAAAATTAACCTGGTAATAAATAAAATAAAGAAAACGTGATTGTGGCCTAATGGTTAGAGCATAAGACTACTGTGCTGGAAATAAACATTTCGATTCTATTGTAGGCCATGCATTGCTTTGATTATCGATATCCAACATGAGGCGAGAAAGGACTCTGCCAACACATTTGCCACAATGTGCGTCGAGTAAGGCAACGAATGCTTCGCGTTAAAAAAAGACATTCGGCAGATCCCAGGCTCTGTGGGAATACTTTTGCACGTAGCTGGCTATCCAGCTCCATCTGGGCTTCTTCAAAGGGTTACCAGATGAACCAACGGGCTTGCGTAAAGCAACACAAGCAGTTATCTTTGAAGCGAGCCTGTGTTGACGACAGAAGCAAGATGATGAATACGATGACGGTATAATAGCGACGACATTAAAGAAGTGTTTTCTTTTATTAACTACGGAACGAAACGGTACAACCTGTGCGATCCCTAAGGCGGTGCAGTGTCTCGCAGCGTCTTCGTAGCCTTCTGCTACGAGGAAAAAGGACTCGGGAATGTGGGCCGATACCGAAGGCGGGGGTGCAGATTAACACAATGTCCCAAAACGTTAGCGGCGACGAGGCGAGAATGGCACACACTGACACCCTCCCCGTACGTGACGCGACGAATTAAAGTCCTTAATTCTGGTGGCCGAATGGAAGCTAGCGCGCACACAAGCGCTCTAGCTCGTGCTATGTGGGACAGGAGCTATACGTGGCAATCGGGTCAAAGAAGTGTAATACACTCGCACGCCTCTGCAGGCGAAGTGCCTTGGGGCTCAGGAATACTTCGATATGCAGGTCTCTTCGTTGTACATGTCGCGCACCGCACAGAACGTGGACTGAATCATTCATTCGTCATAGACGTCATTCCGTACTAGGGGCGTTCGTTGTAGAGGTGTTCGATCGTCAGCAACTCAACTCCTGCAAATAAACTTCCAATGGGGCCGAATGACGTAAGCGCAAGCCTAGACGTTATGGCTCAAGACTACCGCAGTCACCCTGGCTATCTTTCTAGGGTTCTGAAAGATACTGCTTCATTGTCTGACCAACCAGAAAATCTGAGCACTAATCGCGAACCGCTTCAACAGCAGCGAAAGACCTTTAGCTCAACATCTTCTATGCAAAGCCCTAAAGGAGCAAGAATGCGATCTTGGAGATCTTATTTGGCGAGAATGCGCTTTTCTGAGAGCCGAGAAAAAGAAAGCTCAGTGCTCTTCCACTCTGAAGAAGGATTACCAACGAACCTTTTCTGTTGGCCCCTTAATGGCGAACTGCTCCTCCACCGCGGGTCGGCCTGGCATTGCACGATGTTCGGGATCGGCGCACGTATGGGGAATGCTTAAAGCCTGCTTCACTTCCGCCGCGGGTCGGGTTGGTATTGCACTATTTTCGGGATCGGCCCACGTTTGAGGAGTTTTGTGTTAACACGGACGCGATCCTGGGTGAACTCGCCCTTAACAGGTCCACTGTAATTCGCTGTAAAATAGGTTCCGTACTTGCGGTCCCAAATAAATAATTAATAATTAATGCATTACTTAAGTAATCACGGTGACGAACGCGGGAGCAGTGGCACATTCGCGGTTGTGGAAGAACGAGCCAGCTGTGGAAGAAGCTGTGGTGATGATAGCTTTATGTTAACACACGGGCACGATTCTGGGGGAGCTAGCACCTAACAACTTCGCTGTAAAAAACACAGCCTCGAAGACGACCCTCATTTGCAAGAAGAAATCGCATTACGTGAATGTCGCCGTGTGGGTGTGAGGTGGTTGTGATACTTGGAGTGAGCCAAGTTGAGGTCAAAAAGGGTTCATTGAAAATGGCCACATTCCCGTTACCCCTCGGGGCACACGCCCAGTCCCACGTACCCAGTGGCCCCGTTGGTATATCCACCTAGGTATTTTTGACTGCGTGATCTTCGGTACCGGCGCCACGACAATGCGCGGAAGCGGCTGCACACCGATTACGGAAAACTGGGTTGAACTCGACAGAAATGCTTCGCAAGAAATAAATAAATAAACAATATCGTTACAGGGATGTTGGGAGTATAGAAAGACTGTGTTTGCAATATACATACAAGATCAATGAGAGTAGTTAAAATTGTTGACCACTAACAACACGCAGCAGCCAGCGTAAAGTTTCAGAGTTTATACCCATAAAGTTTCAGAATTGAAATCCAAGTGCTCCGTAGATTCCGCAGCCTCCGCGAGATGCTGTGACTAGCATGCTCGCCATCAAACACGCCCTTGAAACTTTGTGTTCGGTGGGGCTCCTTGCGTTACGGTATGCGAGTCCCGATGCATGGGCGATGGCGCGAAATCCATCCCGCTTTCGCAATGTTCGCGCTAAAATGTCTTTCCGAGCGTGAAAAGGACATACTAAACAACATCTAGCATGATTTCTGGCGCCGGGAGTTGTTTTGGTCGGCGGCGCATGACACCACGAAAAAATTTCGGGGGGGGGGGGGGCTGAAGCCCCATAAGCCTCTCCCCCCCCCCCTGGCTACGCCCCTGACTTGGGGCTACGAAATCCTTCGCTATACAGGTCTCTTCGTTGTACATATCGCGCACCGCACAGCTCACAGCTCACAGAAGAACGTGGACTGAGTGATTCTTTCGTAATAGAGGCCATTCCGTTCTGGTGGCGTTCGTTGTAGAGGTGTTTGACCGTCACCACATAACTCCGACACTGCCCATTCCCAATGGAGCCGAATGACACACGCACAAGCCTACACGTTATGGCTCAAGACCACCGCAGTCACTCTGGGCATCTTTCTAGGCTTCTGAAATATGCTTCTTTATCGTCAAACTAACGAGAAAATATGAAGAGCCATCGTGAACCGCTTCGGCAGCAGTGAAAGACTTTTAGCTCAAGATCTCCCAAGCAAAGCGTTAAAGGAGCAAGAACGCGATTTTGAAGATCTTATTTGGCAATAATGCGCTTTTCTGAGTGCCGAGAAAAAAAATCTCGGTGCTCTTCCACTCTCTGAAGAAGGATTACCAGCGAAGCTCATATGTTGACCCCTGAATAGCGAACTGCACCTCCACCGCGGGTCGGCCCGGCATTGCACTGTCTTCGGTATCGGCGCACGTATACGGGGAGTAGAGCTGTGCACGGCCCGCCATTCTGAGCCCGCGCCCGGCCCGGGCCCTACACTATACCACAGGCGGCCCGGTCCGGCCCGACGCTAAAGATGCCTGATTTCCCGGCTCGGCCTTAGTCTGGGTTAAGGCCCGGCCCGGGCCCCGGCCCGACCTGCAATGAGGCGACGCCGACACAAAAAGAAACAATATCAGGAAAATCAGTTTATTTAAATGACCTTATTATGTTGAACTCTTGCATTCCATATTACAAAATCGTGAATATATACAGGTGCAGCGCGCGCACATAATTGTTATTCCAAGCTATTGTGCAAGAACAACAAGTCGTCCATTGATGAAGGGTTAAGGCAAGTGCGGCGCTCCTGCATTATGAATCCGCCAGCGCTGAAGTTTCGTTCACTGCTTGAAATGGTGGCCGGAATGGCTAATAGCCTCTTAGCAAGAAGAGCAAGTTTTGGGTACTTGGCTTCCTTGCTTTTCCAAAACTCCACTAGTTCAGATTCCGAGCACGGTGTCGATTCTGCGGCCAAGTAATCGGTCAGCTCGTCTTGTTCAGCAGTCTGGTTGCTGGCTGCGTCGCTCCACTCGCTGAAGAAGTCCATGCATGGCTTTTTTGCGGGAGGTTGTTCTTGCAGAGTGCACGGGTACCCCCATGCTATCGACGCGGAACCATCCGAAGGTGTCGAAATTGCGGGCACAACATTGTGGCCATATTGTGCTCCATGGTCAGGATGACCTTCGTCCGTAGAAAGTAGTGGGCATTCTTCCACCGTGGCTGGAGCTTCGCCATTTCTGTGGCCTTTGATGATTCGGCTTGCACACGAAGAATCCTTGAAAGTTTTGCAAAGGGCAATAGTTTTGCAAGTGCAATTCAAGTTTTGCAAAGTGCAAAGCCATTTGGCTAATTTGTACGTGTGGCAATCGCATTGCGTGAATGTCGGCGTGTGGGTGTGAGGTGGTTGTTGTGATGCTTGCAGTGAGCCAAGTTGACGTCAAAAAGGGTTAACTGAAAATGGCCACATTCCCGTTACCCCTCGGGGCACACGCCCAGTCCCACGTACCCAGTAGCCCCGTTGGTATATCCACCCACATCTTTTCGACTGCGTGATCTTCGGTACAGGCGCCACGACAATACGCGGAAGTGGCTGCACACCGATTACGGAAAACTGGGTTGAACTCGACAGAAATTTTTCGCAAGAAATAAATAAATAAGCAATATCGTTACAAGGATGTTGGGAGTATAGAAAGACTGTATTTGCAATATACATACAAGATGAATGAGAGTAGTTAAGATTGTTCACCACTGACAACACGCAGCAGCCAGCGTCTCGCTATCTTCTGCTTCCTCTCCCTTCTTTCATCTATATATACCGTAACAGGACCCCTGGGTGGTGAAACGCCGTCTCTGCGCATGGTAGGCGTAACTTACGTCGTTACCTTAACGTAGGATTTCATAAGGCACTGTGTAGCGAGAGAGAAGCTTCTGGGAGAGGCCAACCCGACGACATGCTGACCGAAGGAGCAACCGAGCACCGGGCGCGAAATTAACATCGCGATGGCACCGGTCATAACGCTCTTTTTGTATATGCTGCGAGGCTAACAAACGTGACCGGGAGACTTGACGTGCCACCTGAGCGCGATCGATGACTTCACGAGCGTACTCAGTTCCAGCACGTGGCAGAGAAGGGAGGACGGTATCAAACGGCAATGTGGTGTCGCGATCACACAAGAGATAAAAGGGCGAATATCCTGCGGTGTCATGTCTGGATGAGTTATACGCGAACGTCACGTAGGCCAGCGTTGCGTCCCAGTCGCGGTGATCGTTGGAGGCGTACACAGACAGCATCTCTCTGATTGTTCGGTTAAGACGTTCCGTAAGACCGTTCGTTTGTGGGTGGTAGGAGGTGGACAGCTTGTGCTCAGTGGCAAAAGAGCGGAGGAGGTCGTCGAAAACTCGAGATAAGAACGAGCGACTGCGGTCTGTAACTAGCTGTCGAGGTGTCCCGTGGTGGACAATGACGTCGTGGAGGAGAAAATCGGCAACGTCTGTTGCGCAACTAGTCGGCAACACCTTTGTTATCGTGTAGCGTGACGAGTAATCAATAAAGACGGCGATCCACTTATTCTTTTTAGTCGTCGTCGGAAAAAGGCCAAGCAGGTCAAGACCTACGCGAAAGAACGGTTCAGAGGGATGTTCAATTGCGTGAATTCATCTAACAGGTGGCAGGGGAGGTTTCTTTAGCACTTACACAATTCGCAAGCTGCGACATGACGACGCACAGAGCGGTACAGACCCGACCAGAAGAATAGGCGTCGTACGCTGTCGTATGTACACAAAACGCTAAGGTGTACCGCCGTCGGTGCAGCGTGAAGTTGTTCGAGAGCGACGGATCACAGATGACGAGGAAGGACCAGGAGCAACTCGGAGCCATCAGGGTTGATATTGCGGTGGTAGAGGATGCAGTCATGCAGCGAGAACGTGCGGCACGTGCAATCAATGCTGCCAGATTGCATTCCGGCGATGATGAAATGTAAGGATTCGTCGCGTTGTTGTTCAGCGCGCATCTCGGTCATGTCAGTAAAAGTCATCACGCAGGTCACCGGATCATGCGCAGCAGGGTCAGGGGGATCCACAGGGTGACGAGAGAGGCAGTCAGCGTCCTTGTGGAGGCGTCCAGTCTTCTAATTGACAATAAATGAAAATTCCTGGAGCCGCAAAACCCAGCGCCCAAGCCGTCCAGTCGAGTGCCGGAGGGAAGACAGCCAGCAGAGTGCGTGGTGCTCTGTAACGACCGAAAACGTGTGGCCGTACAAATATGGCCGGAACTTGGCTACAGCCCAAACTAAAGCCAAATCCTCCCGCTTGGCGATGGAGTAATTCATCTCGGCAGGTGACAGCAGGCGGCTGGCGTAAACGACCACGCACTCGGTACCATTCTGTTGTTGGGCGAGAACAACGCCGATACCATGTCCGCTTGCGTCAGTGTGGGCTTCGGCCGGTGCAGATGGATCGAAGTGGTCAAGTATGGGAGGGATGGTCAGAAAACCGATGAGAGCGGCGAACGCGTGAGCCTGCTCCGAGCCCGATGAGAATGGCGCGTTCTTCTTTAGAAGATCTGTCAAAGGCCGAGCAACGTCAGCGAAGTTTTTACCGAAATGGCGAAAGCGGGTTCTGCGCTCCCGTTTTTTCGTACGTTTTATAGTTTCTGAGTTTGGCTTTAGTTAGCGTTTCTTGCAGTGCTATGACGTCCGGTATTTCCGGCTTGTCTAAGTTTTGGATGTGGAGTTGTAGGCTCTCCCGCTTTGGGCGGAAGCCCCTGCAGTTCCACTGCCATATTTTGATTTCCTTAAGGTTTCCCTCCATATTGGTTTGCTCTTTGTACTTGAGCGTTGATGAGACCGGATTTGGATAGTGAGATCGCTGCAAGTTGCTCAGCATGATCTGCGAGTTGAGTTTGTATCGTGGCTACGGTAGCCTCTGTTTGGCTTAGTCTGGTCTCGAGGGCGTACATGCGTCCGTTTAGCACCAATTTTTTCCTTCATGTCTGCTCTGATTCTGTCTTCGGCTGCTGCCATCTTCTCCTAGACGGATTGCAAGTATGTTGAATGACGCTTCCACCGTTATCAGTCTAACCGCCTGATGTAGCCGCTTCTCTGCTATGCTTATGTGGGTGTTTTTCTAACCTTCGACGGTGGACGCAGTACGTCAAGTCCCGCAGCGTCCTGCGCTCTACGCAGCTGCACGGGACTGACAGCCACGCATCATTACGCAACTTCCCAAATAACGACACGAGTCGATTTTGGCACTTAACTTGGTAGATCAATAAACGAGGGATCCAAAAGAACTGTGATTGTACCGCAATTAAATATATATTTCTCTGTATTTTTCCAGAGCTAATTAAAAGAACGCTACTAGAAATCTTTATTTTACACTTTCGCTTGTTTACTTGCTCTTGGCAGTATTCGTTCTGCGCGAGTCCATTTGATGTGGTTCCTTGTTTGACAAGCAAAGGTGAGGTCTATCTCACGGCGTATACCTGTGAAATACACCTTATTTCATTTTTCTTTTGCGGGATTACGCGTTTTTATGGCGAACGGTGGGCATTATGCACATTTGCATTATTAAAGGTAGCCACCACCTCCCCCCCCCCCCCCCCCTTCCGAAAGAAAATCCTGGGTACGTGCCTGATCAAAGGGCACATACCGCGAAAGAAAATGCTGCGCTGTACAGAGAGACGTGTTAGAAAAAAAAAAATAAGGCATATCTCCGAGTCTATTTATGTCTATTGGGTTATGTCTATTGGGTTATGTCTATTGGGGAATATGTATATTTTTTCTTTCACTGTCTCTTCTTTACATCGTTTCTCGTCCACGAACGATCCACCGCATTGGTTCCGCAATATTTGTGCGCGTCTGTTCGTGGCTCCTTGAAGATTGGCTTATTCACACACCACGTCTGGACACCCAACGGTATGCACACCTGGAGTCGGGGTATGCCTCGTGCGAGAGATGCCCACAAAGAAATATAGGCAGATACAACGCACATCTTGGGAATCGAATGTGAAACGAAACTTTTCGGTTATCCGTTAACCACGCGGAATACATTTGCCCATTCCATTCGCGCGTCTCTATAGCGGAAGAAAAGGAACTAACTGCATGTTGCATGCGCAAACGCGCTTACGCAATGCGACTCTGTACGCGCGTCTATTATCTCACAATAGTCCCGTTGGCACGACAGGTATGTGTGCGATTGCGGCCAAGCGTGGTCTGAGCGCCGTGCTGCTGCTGCTGCGCTGGGACACCCAGGGTTGGTCACCTCCCCTGTAAGCACGCCTAGCCCCGACCGACTCTCCACGGCGGCTTGCGCGGTTCTTGCCGACCGAAAAGGTGGGCCCAGCGAGTGCGTCACCGCGTACGTCGCACATTGAACGCCCGCCGCCGAGCCGCCGTCCCCCGCATGCAATGCCCCTTTACTTTCCTTCGATTTACGAACTCCTCCTCGCGGGCAAGCGAGCGCGTTGAGACGGTTGGCGCGTTCTCATTTGGCCTTATTGCGAGGCGCAGTTCGCACGCTGACAAGAGCTTGCGTGGAGAAGGAATGCACCCCCCCCCCCCCGCCAAAAAAAAAAAAAAAGATTAACACATTTCACCCAAGGGACTATCTAATGCTTTCGCATTTCCACACCTACGCAGTCTTCAGTGTCTCTGCCGATTATTTTTTTCCTTCTTTTTACCCGCCTCTATGCGTTGTTGAGCCGCGTTCTAGTTGTGTGCGTGAAGTTGGAGTGGTCGTATCACGAACGCGAAAGCCTGTGGACAATTAGAGCTACTGTATATAGTACCAAAGGTATCATATTTGGTATCATATACGGGAACTCTACGGACAATGCCCTAGTGCATATGCTGCGGTCTTATAGGCACGCCAACGGTGCGCCGCCATATTTGGCTGAGAAAAAAGAAATCGCACTCCGATCGTGTCGTCACAGGCATCTGAGCGACTTGAGAGCAACTTCGTAATTCAAGCAGATACCCACAGTCGTGGCGTTCTGCAATATCAGCGCTTATGTGACGACGAGCAGCTGGTTGTACAGAAGCAGGAACAGTTAACTCGGTGATTTAGTTTTGCATAACCGACGACATAATGAACGACCCTAACGAACAGCGCGAACTGACAAGAACTCGAGTAGTACGCGCGCATCAAATTGAAACGGGCGCGCAAAACGCATAATCTGTCGCAATAAACGACAGCTGTCTCGGTTGTTTCGCCCGTTAGCCGCACTCGCATCTAGTCGTCAGGAAGTCGCAATTGGGTGTCAGGTCGGGTCTCACAGCGGTGCTCAAATGGGTATACGAGAGGCAGCTTTGTCTCGGGAGCTCCTATCAGAGTACGCGAGAAAGTATAAATGCTTTATGTCGACAGGAAGCGCACTGAACTTAGTGCCACATGTTGGATTCAAAAGAAGAAAAAAATGTGCAGGCTAGAGGAAGTGGATTTTTTTTCATATTTGCGCCATCATTTTTGCCTAAAGATGGACATTGCCGAATGCGGCGAAAACGTTTAAGTATATAAACATTGCGCAAGCGTGAAAAAAAGAAAGCTGTTATCACGCTTCCGTAAACTACGTCTACTAAGACATAAAACGGAATTTAAGAAAAAGATTGTATCATAAAGCGCGTTAAAATACGTCTCCACTAATCAGTCAGTAGGACGTTTGCGAAACCCTTGTAAACGTTCGAAATTTTCCACGTAGGCTGTAATCTCTACACGTGCATCACGGATTATCTAACAAATCGAGCTTTCAGGAACTGCAATATTTGTTTTACAAATCCATGCCAATCACCAGACTTTGTGCTCCATTTTCGTTTTCCGTGTTGGCTGATATTCGCCAATTCTCGTGAAAGCTATCTCAAGCCACTATCTCAAGTCGACAGGTGATGGCGACTGTTTATAGGCTCGGTGCGCTCCTTCAAATGTGAGAGAAGCTGTCCTATCTCTCTCTCTCCCCATCTCTCTGTCTCTCTCTCTCTGTTCCATCCTATATCCTCTCCCACAGTGCAGGGTAGCAAACCGGACGGGCGTCTGGTCATCCTTCCGGCCTTTCCTCTCTGCGATTTCCCTCTCGTAAAATCTATGAGTCCATAATTCCCAGTTCTTATTCAGGCTGCCCGCAGAATTCAGGTGTCCTGTCGTAAATGCGACAAACTTCATTCAAATGGGCTGACTGCATGGTAGTCCTTTGAGAGCGCTTGTGCTTTTCACACGTACTCGAATCACTGAAATCAAAGTTGACCCATGTGTAGGTAACGGTTCCTCGTAAGTCCACATGGGCAAATTCTTGTTGTAGCTATATAAATGTATATGATGACGGCGCGCCCCCTTGAAGTCTCCGCCCTAAACAGTCTGTGACGTCATGGATTTCAACAGTGCCTCCTCGAGAACAGATAATAGTTGTGCCGCTAAACAATGATTACGTTGCATTCTAAAGTAGCCAGAAGAGAGCAGTAACTCTACAGAGTGGGCCTGGCGAGTTTTGAAGTGTTCTGCGGGCGATAGTGTCCTCGAAAACAGGCGAACGTTTTCTGAAACCCATGACGTCTCAGTGACGTCCCTACGCCGCCGTGGTTTGCGCTCGAAGCCCACTCAGCGTGAGGAGACTCGTTGCTGTTCTATATTTGACAGTGGTTCTTCTTGGAAGAAATGGCACGAAAGAAGACGGCAGGTCAGACTGTAGACGACTGGACGAGTATATTTACCATTATCTACTAAGTTGCTGGTGACAGTCGTCCTGTTCTCTTGTGTTATGCGTGGTGTTTGTCCGACATGGGCGAAAAAGGCATTAATGCGATCTGGATATATTTGCTTGGCGAAATGTCTGACGCCAGGTGATCAGGGCGAAAGATTGAACAGAAATAAGTACAAGCGACCAATTATTAACCTGCTTTTTCTCCAAAGTCCAAATTCACAAAGTTTTTAATTCGGAAGTTTCATATGCCATTGGCCGGCAGCCTTCGATGATGCTGCCTCAAACATCACGACTGGCCCTTTCTCTTAGTGAACAGCAGAGGGCACAGGAAAGGGCACGCATCCGGGCCGCGTTCCTCGCTCGCGCACGCGAGATGGAACCGTGTTTGCCGGCTCATCCTCACACGCTTTCACTCGCACATACAGCATACGGCGCGCGGCGACGGTTTTATCACCCTTGGACTTTATCCGGAACGTCACGGCGACGGCGACGGCAAATTGCGCCTGGAGTATCCATATAACTTATATCGCAATAAAAGCATTAATACCCAGTTGAACGCCGCTGAGCGGTCCCTCGAGTTATGAACTGCTCGCGGACGAGCGAGCGCGTTTTCATTTGGCTTTCCCGAGGCGCAGTTAGAGCGCAGGCGCGAGCTGGCGCGGACAATGAACGCGCGGGAGAATAAAAGCATTTCATCAAAGGGACTATGATGCTTTAGCCTTCCCGCACGTAAGCAGTCTTAAGTGTCTCGGCTGAATTTTGATGCCAGCAGTAAGAAACGATTGCGCAGATGTCTACTGAATGATGAAATGCCGTTTTCCTTTGCGATGAGCTTCCAAAGTACGATTTCAAAAAAACCGCGAAGCCTCTGCCTGTCGAAACAGACAACGGGACGTCTTTCGACATTCTTATGTTACTTGCCCTACTCAGCATATGGAAATGCAGAATTGTCGTTTAAACACGCGAACGTTCACGGCGACCCAACACGGGAGTATTTTAAAAAGAGCGCCAGATAATAAATGCCCAAGAGCGGAAGACGCGGGCTGCATGAACCGCGGCGGAGGTGAAGCAGGCGTTAAGAGCTCCCCATACGTGCGCCGATCCCGATAATAGTGCAATGCCGGGCCGACCCGTGGCGGAGGTGCAACTCGCCATTTGTCCATTTTATTTCTTGATGCGTGCTTAATCCTAAAAGTGTCCTTGTTATGTAAAATTAAACTGGTAATAAATAAAATACAGAAAACGTGATTGTGGCCTAATGGTTAGAGCATAAGACTACTGTGCTCGAAATAAACAGTTCGATTCCATTGTAGGCCATGCATTTCTTTGATTATCGACATGGAAAATGAGGCGAGAAAAGACTCTGCCAACATATCTGCCGCAAAGTGCGTCGAGTAAGGTAAAGAATGCTTCGCGTTAAAAAAAAACATTCTGCAGACCCCACGCTCTGTGGGAATACTTTTGCACGTAGCTGGCTGTCCAGCTCCATTTGGGTTTCTTCAAAGGGTTACCAGATGAACCAACGGGTTTGCGTAAAGCAACACGAGCAGTTATGTTTGAAACGATCCTCTGTTGAAGACAGAAGCAAGACGATAAATACGATGACGGTTTAACGGCGGCGACCTTAGGACAGTGTTTTCTTTTCTTAACTCCAGAACGAAACGGTTCAACCTGTGCGATCCCTAAGGCGGTGCAGTGTCTCGCAGCGTCTTCGAAGCCTTCTGCTACGAGGAAAAGGACTCGGCAATGTGGGCCGATCCGAAATGCGAGGGTGCAGATTAACACAACGTCCCAAAGCGTTAGCGGCGAGGAGGCGAAAATCGCACACACTAAGACGCTCCCCGTTCGGGGCGCGAGGAATTAAAGTCCTTAATTCTGGCGGCCGAATGGAAGCTAACGCGCACACAAGCGCTCTAGCTCGTCTTATGTGGGAAAGGAGGTACACGTGGCCCTGGTGTCAAAGGAGTGTAACACAGTCGAACGCCTTTATAAACGAAGTGCCTTGGGGCTCCGAAATCCTCCTCTAGACAGGTCTCTTCGTTGTATATGTCGCCCCACCGCACAGCTCACAGAAGAACTTGGACTGACTCATTCTCTCGTCCTAGAGGTGCTCGACTGTAGTAGACGGGCGAACGGCTTGACCGTCAAGATGACAAGGAAATTTATTGACCCGTAGGCACGCTTACAACTGTTGTATGAAAGAAAAGTACAATATAAAGTACATCACATGTAATGCATCATACTTGATGTAAACAAAACAGATTAACAAATAAAATAATAAATGGTGTCTACTTGACACTGGCTTTGCCGCACACAACTACAACAACAACAACAACAAAACTCATTACCGCATCCACGCAAAAGCATTATTGTCGGCCTCGAATTTATGAAAGGTACCCGGGGCACATACAGATACAGTATGAACTCAGGCAGCGGAATTGAGCATTATTCTGGCTGTAGAAAGACTTTGCCACGGGAGACGGTTATGTACCGCGTAGACCAGCGGCGAAGAAACTCGGCTTCACCGAGTTTGAACAACTGTTCTTCAAGATGACCCCATATTATCACCCGTAGTTTCCGCATTCTGGGGTACATTGCTCTATTTGACTGCCGAGATCGTTCTGCGATGCGCGTGACAGTATCGTAGCGCCAATGGAACCGAATTAAAAGTACGCAAACCTATACGTTATGAGTCAAAACCACGGAAGTCACTCCGGCTATCTTTCTAGGCTTCTGAAAGATACTTCTTTACTGTCTGACTAACGAGAAAATCTTAGCAGTCTTCGTAAACCACTTCGGTAGCAGCGACAGCCTTTTAGCTCAATATTTCCTAGGCAAAGCCCTAAAAGAGCACGAACATCGCGATGAAGATTATACGTGGCGAGAATGCGCTTTTTGAGAGCCGGAAAATAAAGCTCAGTGCCGTTCAATTCTGTGAAGGATGATGACCGGCGAAGCTGTGCATGTGGGCCACTTAATGGCGAACTGCGCCTCCTTCTCGGGTCGGCACAACATTGCACTATCTTCGGGATCGGCGCACGTATGGGGAGTAGTTAACGCCTGCTTCACCTGCGCCGCGGTTCGGGCCGGCAATGCATTATTTTCGGTATCGGCCCACGTATGAGGAGAGCTGACGCGATCCTAGGGGAACTGGCCCTTAACAGGTCCATTGTAATTCGCTGAAAATTTGTTCCGTATTTGCGTTTCGTAATTAATTACTGACGACGACGAACGCGGGAGCAGAGACACGAGCGCGGTTGCGCCGAGAGGCGCCAACGAGCCAGCTGTGGAACAGTACTGCCACTCTAGAGTCAATCTTGGTGATGACAGTATTGTGTTAACACACGGGCACGATCCTGGGGGTGCTAGCCTTCAGCAGCTTCGCTGTAAAAAACACGACGTCGACGACGACCCTCATTCGCAAAAGAAGAAAAAAAAATCGCATTACGTGAACGCCACCGCGTAGGCGTGAGGTTCTTGTTGTGATACTTGCAGTGAGCCAAGTTGACGTTAAAAAGAGTTCATCGAAAATGGCCACATTCCCGTTCGCCCTCGGGGCACACGCCAAGTGACACACACCCAGGTGCCCAGTTGGTATATCCACCCACATCTTTTTGACTGCGTGATCTTCGGTACCGGCGCCATGACAATGCGCGTAAGCGGCTGCACACCGATTACGGAAAACTGGGTTGAACTCGACAGAAATGCTTCGGAAAAAATTAATAAATAAGCAATATCGTTACGGGGATGTTGGGAGTACAGAAATAAAGTATTTACAATATATATACAAGATGAGTCCGAGTAGTTAAGATGGCGGACCGCCAACAACACGCTGCAGCCAGCGTCTCGCAATCTTCTGCTTCCTCTCCCTTCTTTCATCCTTCCGTAACAGGACCCCCGGGTGGTGAAGCGCCGTCTCGGCGCACGGCATAGGCGAAGAATTGCGAGCGATGTATGGCTTCAGCCGCGGAACGTACACAACGCCACCAGGCCTCGGATTTGAGGATGCATCAAACTGTAGCGGCGAAATCTTGTAATTTACGTCGTTAACTTGACGTAGGATTTCATAAGGCACTGTGTAGCGAGAGAGAAGCTTCTGGGAGAGGCCAACCCGACGACATGCTGACCGAAGGAGCAACCGAGCACCAGGCGCGAATTTAACATCGCGATGGCACCGGTCATAACGCTTTTTTTGTATATGCTGCGAGGCTAACAAACGTGACCGGGCGACTTGACGTGCCAACTGAGCCCGATCGATGTCTTCACGAGCGTACTCAGTTCCAGCCCGCGGCAGAGAAAGGAGGATGGTGTCAAGCGGCAATGTGGGATCGTGACCATACAAAAGATAAAAGGGTGAATATCCTGCGGTGTCATGTCGGGACGAGTTATACGCGAACGTCCCGTTGGCCAGCGTGGCGTCCCAGTCGCGGTGATCATTGGAGGCGCACATCGACAGCATCTCTCTGATTGTTCGGTTGAGACGTTCCGTAAGACCGTTCGTTTGGGGTTGGTATGAGGTGGACAGCTTGTGCTCAGAGGCACAAGAGCGTAGGAGGTCATCGACAACTCGGGACAAGAACGAGCGGCAGCAGTCTGTAAATAACTGTCGAGCTGCACCGTGGTGGAGAATGACGTGGTGGAGGAGAAAATCGGCGACGTCTGTTGCGCAACTAGTCGGCAACGCCTTTGTTATCGCGTAGCGTGTCGCGGAATCAGTAGCGACGGCGATCTACTTATTCCCTCTAGTCGTCGTCGGAAAAGAGACAAGTACGTCAAGGCCTACGCGAAAGAAAGGTTCAGAGGGGACTTCAATTGGGTGGAGTCGTCCGACAGGTGGCAGGGGTGGTTTCTTCTGGCGCTGACACAATTCACAAGTTGCGACATGACGACGCACAGAGCGGTGGATACCCGGCTATTAGAATCAGTGTCGTACGCGGTCGTGTGTACACAGAACTCTAAGGTGTGCCACCGTTGGTGCATCGTCAAGTTGTTCGAGAGCGACGGATCGCAAACGACGAGGAAGGACAACTAGCAACTCGGGCCGTCAGGGTTGATATTGCGGCGGTAAGGGATGCTGTCATGCAGCGAGAACATGCGGCACGTGCCGTCAGTGCTGCCAGATTGCACCCCGGCGATGATGGGCTATAAGGATTTGTCGTGTTGTTGCTCAGCACGCATGTCGGTCATGTCAGTAACAGCCATCACACAGGTCACCGGATCATGCGCAACAGGATCAGGGGGATCCACGGCGTGACGATAGAGTCAGTCAGCGTCCTTGTGGAGGCGTCCAGTCTTGTGATGGAGTCTAAATGAACATTCCTGGAGCCGCAAAACTCAGCGACCAAGCCGTCCTGTCGGGTCCCGGAGGGAAGACAGCCAGCAGAGTGCGTGGTGCTCTGCAACGACCGAAAACCCGTGGCCGTACAAATATGGCCGGAACTTGGCGACAGCCCAAACTAAAGCCAAGCACTTCCGCTTGGCGATGGAGCAATTCCTCTCGCTTATACCCAACGTCACTACACCCGTCGATCGTCTCACAAGACCCGCGTTGGCACGACAGATACGTGCACGCGCGATTGTGCACGGCCAAACGCGGTTTGAGCGCCGGGCTGCTTCTGCGATGGGACGCCCAGCAGGCTTGGTCTCCTCCCCTCCAAGCACGCCTTCCCCGACCGACTCTCCACGGCGGCTTGCGCGTTTCTTGCCGACTCGGAAAGTGGGCCCAGTGAGTGCTGCACCGCGTACGTCGCACATTCCCCCTCTATGCATTGTTGAGCCGCGGTCTAGTGTCGCGCGTACATTGGAGCGGTCGTATCACGAACACGAACGTCTAAGCTATGCAATCTCACTGCGGACAATTAGAGCTACTGTATGTAGTACCAAAGGTAGCATATTTGGTGGCATATACGGGAACTCTTCGGACAATGCCCTGGTGCGTATGCTGCGGTCCGACAGGCACTTCAACGCGCCGCCATGTTTGGCTGAGAAAAAAAAATCCCGCTCCGATCGTGTCGTCGTCAGAGGCACGTGAGACACTTGAGAGCAACTACGTAATTTAAGGAGACGCCCACAGTCGTGGCGTTTTGCTGAGCGCTTATGTGGCGACGAGCAGCTGGTTATACAGAAGCTAGAACAGTTAACTCGGTGATTTCGTTTTGCATAACGAACAACCCTAATGAAAAAACCTAATGTAATCAGCGCAAACTTACGAGAATGCGAGGAGGACGCGCGCATGAAATTTAAACGGGCACGCAAAACGCATATTCCGTCGTAATAAACGACAGCTGTCTCAGTCGTTTCGTCCGTTATATGCACTCACGTGTAGTCGTCAGGATGACGGAGCACTTTCCTCGTATTGTCGTCACTGGGCGCAATTGGGTGTCTGAGCGCGTCTCAGAGCGGTGCTCAGATGAGCATACTCAGAGGCAGCTTTGTCTCGGGAGCTCCTATCGGAGTATGCGAGAAATGATAAATATCTTATCTCGGCAGGAAGTGCACAAAGAAATCTGAAGACTATAGGAAGTGGATTTTTTTTTTTTGCGCCATTCTTTTGGCTAAAGACATTGCAGAAAACGGCAAAATCGTTAAAATATATAAATATTGCGCAAGTTTACAAAAAAAAGGCGTCACCACACTTCTGTAAACTGCCTCTACTAAGACATAAAACGGAATTAAAAGAAAAATTGTATCATAAAGCGCTCCTAAATATGTCACTACACAGTGAGTGCACTCTTAAACAAAGTTACACCCTTTGGGTCGTATCTTGCCACGCAACAATATTCGTAATCTGTCTTGCCCGCATTTCCTTTCTTTGATGCTAGTAGCCCGGTACACTTGAAAAATTTACACCCCTTTGTGGCTTATCTTGCCCACAACAATAATCGTCAGTCTGTCTTGCCCGCGTTTCCTTTAACGCGGCGAGCCCGGTACATCCCAGTCACGAACGGCATGCGCGTTATCAGTGTGCCGCATCATTTTCGACGGGAAAGTAGCGAGCGCCGAGTTTTCAAGAAAGGAAACGCAAGCAGGGCAGTTGACGAATATAGTTTTGGGACAAATATACACCTCAAAGCATGTAGACTTTTTTTTTTTTTTTTTTAGAGTGTAGAACGTTTGCGAAACCCTTGTAAGCGTTGGAAATTTTCCACGTACAGGCTGTAAACTCTACGCGTGCATCGCGGATTGCCTAACAAATCGAGCTTTACGGAATTGCCATACTTGTTTTACGAATCCTTAAACTTTGTGTTCCATTTTCTTTTCCCGAGCTCGCCGATATTCGGCAACTCTCGTGAAAGCCATCTCAAGTCACTATCTCAAGCCGAGACGTCATGGCAACCGTTATAGACTCGCTGCGCTCCTTCATATGTGAGAGAAGATGTGCTCTCTCTCTCCCCATCTCTCTCTCCCTTCCTATATCCTCTCCCACAGTGCAGGGTAGCAAACCGGACGTGCGTCTGGTCATCCTTCCAGCCTTTCCTATCTGCGATTTCCCTCTCGTAAAAGTTACGGGTCCATAAATCCGAGTTGTCACTCAGGATGTCAGTGGAATTCAAGTGTCCTGTCATAAATGCGACAAATTTCATTCAAATTGGCTGAGTGCATGGTAGTCCTATAAGAGCGCTTGTGCTTTTCACACGTACTCGAATCACTGAAATCAAAGTTGACCCATGTGTAGGTAACGGTTCCTAGTAAGTCCACTTGTGCATATACTTTTTGTAGATATATATAGATGCATACGCTGGCGGCGCGCCACCCTGAAGTCCCCGCCCTAAACAGTCTGTGACGTCATGGATTTCCATAGCGCCTGCTCCAGAACAGATAATAGTTGTGCCGCTAAACAATGATTATGTTGTATTCTAAAGGAGCCAGAGGACAGCAGTAACGCTATAGAGTGGGTCTGGCGAGATTTGAAGGGTTCTGCGGGCGATAGCGCCCTCGAAAACAGGCGAACGTACTCTGAAACCCATGACGTCACAGTGACGTCTGTACGGCGCCGTGGTTCGCACTCGAAGCCCACTCCGCTTAAGTGGCTTCGTTGCTGTTCTATAGTTGGCAGTGGTTCGTCTTGGAAGAATTGGCACGAAAGAAGACGGCAGGTCAGACTATAGACGACAGGACCAGTATATTTACCATTATCTACTAAGTTGCCAGTGACACTCGTCCTGTTCTCTTGTCTTATGCCTCAAGTTTGTCCGAGATATGGGATATGGATATATTAATCCGGCGAAATGTCTGACGCCAGGTTATCAGGGCGAAAGATTAAATAGAGATAAATACAAGTGACCGATTTCTTTTATTTTTCTTTTTTGCTCCACGGACCACATTCACAATGTTTTTCGTTCGTAAGTTCCCTATGCCATTGGCCGGCAGCCTTCGATAGTGCTACCTCAAACATTACGACTGGCATTTTTTCTTATGAACAGATTGCTAGGGAGACAGATTAAACGGAAATATACAGCAGAATTCTGCGTTTATCGTTACAGCAGATAGCGTCAATTTTAAAAGTCGGGTAGAAGCGTTTGTGACATTGCTCAAAAGTGCGAACTTACGTTGTTGTTGTTTTTTAACCCTTGCTGCAGACCCTGGAGTAGCAGTTCCCGATACGGTGCTTCCCAGGACGTCTCGGCGAAACGTGAAAGGGCGGCTTGCTCACCGACGTCGTCAGCTGCCGCCGTGACGCTGAAGATGGAAGGCCAGCGAGCGGCGAAGAAGGGGTGGCTCTCGTCGGCGACCCACTTTAATCGGCCTCATCGCAGCCGACACGTGTTCCTCGTGTGACGCTGTGCAGAGACGCGACGAGTCATCCGCGCCGCCGGAACCTTGAAGCGTCGCGGATGCGCTCTCGGAAGCTGGGAAGCCCTTGTATACGCGGCGAACCGTCTCGGAAGGCCCGACGAATGGGCTTCTCACTTTCTTGGCCGCCGTCTGCTACGTCCGCGCAGCAGACGACCGACCACCGCCTCCCATATACACCAGAAGAGCAAAGCCCGAAGCTCCACAAACGCCGTCTGCTTGTCCGTCTGTCTCTCTATACATGTTCCCGGTCGCTTGATATAGTCATACATCTCCGTGACGAGCCGTGCCCGCAATGCGGCGAGAACGTTGATATAAAATGTAGCCGGACTATTTCACCAGCTGTCCCTGCCAAGATTCTTCGAGTGTCGAGTTGAGAGACGTCTATCACTAACCTACTAAAGTGGTACTCCCGAGGCATCGATTTTGTGCGCTCGAAAGAATTGAGACGATTACTCGAACACCCCCTTTTGGCATCATTCAATCATTCACTGCGAAAAGAAGCTAACGGCATAACTATACGACGAATCTGTCTACGCGAGGAAAACTGCGACAATGATGATGGCAGTCGGAAGCCATTGTAAATGTGCATTATAAAATGTCACACTGTAGACTCATGTTAAGTGTCAGGAATATCACAGATACAGTGCAAACGCACAAATGGCACAAGAAATAAAAGTGCGTATTAAAATTATCCATTATAAATATTACAAACACTACGGTTGTAAACAGCACAATACAGTAGAGATATAGATACAGAAATTAAAATACTTACAGTGCACATAAATGCAAAGCGCCTACGTGCAGTGACTGTTTTTACCAAGCGTAACTCAGTCTTTCTCTGCAAGGTCTGTTACCTCCAAAAACTCTTTTAAGAGCTGTGGGCGCATGTTTTCGAAGGCTATTTGTTAGCCACGGTCCCAACAGCTTCCTTACAGGCCCACTGGCTCACTTTTTGGGCAGAGATCTCGAACATGTATCTTTCATTAAAGTTATTCCTCTCGCAGACAATGCGATATTTGGAACCCTAACTGCCCGTGGTGGATACGTGGCATCCATCTTCCAACAGTCATGAGTAATTGTTAATCAAAGAAGAGCCACAGCCCCTAACTCTTGATTTTGAAACATAATTATCAATGACCGTAAAATAAAGGTTGCCTCCTTGCGCATAACTCATAATAGAGAATTTATTTGCCAGTAATACTTAACGTTTGTCTCCCATGTCACGTTTTGCAGGCACCAAGTTGGCGGTCAGCTAGATATGCACCGGTTGAAGCTGACAACGTGGTGCTGCAACACAGCCTGCGTGAAGCCGTCACCAAGTACAGCCAGCAAACAGACCGCTAGTACGAGTACTTCTTACAAAGCGCGCCAGAAGAACTCGCTGGATATACAGCTTCGCAGTCTTTAGTACTTAATTTGCTCTGATTGTCATATATCTGCTAGAGTAATTCTTTCTAATTTCTTAATTATTTTTTATTTTTCGGTGGTGTACTTCAGACACTGTAATAGACGACTCTAAGGAGACCAGCATTAGCATTTCTTTTTAATGCTTACCTTTCATCGCTATATCATTGTCGTTGTTGCTACGTTCAAGGGGGAAGTGGGTACGTGCCTGTCTAATCGCGGAGGAATAAAAAAAGACTAGTGAAGAGTGTCGCGTGACACCTTTGAAGCCCAGTGATAAATATATATATATATATATAAAGGAAGGAGCTCGTGTAGAAAGAGGCCTTGGACACGTGATAGGCAAGCGGTAATTTCTAGACGGCCAGCGCGCGGAGAGTATGAGGAACATATAAGCGGAGGGCGGCTGGCGACGGTCGATGTTGATAAGGGCATCATTAAGATCTACCACGAGCCAAACAATGGCTTGAGAGGTCCGGCAATCACGAAGGGCATACCTCCCGATAGTCGACGCGTGGATAAGCCCCGAAGGAGAGGAGAGGCGGCGTCAGAGCTCGCGGCTTTTCAAGGTTACGAAAGCGCGCCTCCGAGAGGGGGAGGAAAGCGAAGAGATAACCACACGCGACAATGCTTGAAGTTGTTGATGAGTGCTTGAAGTTGTTGATGTAGGTGTAGATCCTAGGGAAATACTAGAACGCACTCACGCTGGTTGGTTGGTTAAATATATTGCGTCTTTTCTTCCTTTTTTTCTGTTTACTTTTTCTGCTTTGTGGTTGTCGTTTCTTTTCTTTCATATCTTAAGGTGAAAGCCTTAGATCTCCATGTTTCAAGGTCGCGTTGTGAGGTACAGAAAACCAAAGCGGTCGTGCCACTGCTCGTGCGTTCGTCGTCATCTTCTTCCACATCGCTGCCACATTGATGCCGCTAATCATGCCAAAGAATATTGACAGTCATTTTTGCATACGCCAAGGAGGGTGAAGGCGAAACCCTGCGAGCTCAACAAACATCCATTAAATGACTTGACATTCTCATTCGAATGCATTGTTACTTCTTATTACTTGTTTGCTCCCAATAAAGATCGTGGGTTTGAGTTCCTTAATTAAAGCTACCTTAAGTAAGGCCGTGGGTTCGAGTGCCTTAATTAACTGTATAATAATTACCTGTGCCTTTTTGGCATATGATTAGCGGCACCGACATGGAAGAAGACGACGGCGAACGCGCGAGCAGTGGCACGAGCGCTCCGATTTTTCGTACCTCACAACGCGACCTTGAAACATAGAGATCTAAGGCTTTAGGCTTAAAAAGGCACAGTTAATCAGAGAGCTGGTGCCACTGCTCGCGCGTTCGTCGTCGTCTTCTTCCATATCACTGCCACTTCGATGCCGCTAATCGTACCAAAAACGGCACAGTTAATTAATATAGAGTTAATTAAGACACTAGAACATACGACCTTTGGTGGGAGTCGAACCCAAGACCTTTGTGTTAGTTAGGGTGAAGTTGATTAGGGCACATTTAATTAAGGTAGCTTCAATCAAGGCATTCAAACCCACGACCTTCAGTGGAAGCAAACAAATAAGAAGTAACACTGCATTCGAATGAGAATGTCAAGTAATTTGATGGGTGTCTCTTGAGCACGCAGGCTTTCGCCTTCCCCCTCTTTGACGTATGCTAAAGGGACTGTCATTCTTTCCCTTTGTCCGCTAGGACACTCACGTCATCCGCCCGGTAGAAAGGAAGAATTGGCCACAGGATATCATCATCATCATAGCGGCTGGACGTCATAATCTTCGTTTTTTTTTTTCTTTCTGCCTCCTACATGAGTGTAATTTGGCACGTACCCACGAGGGGACATTGTCCAACATTAGCCGCGGCCGGAAACAACACGAAACGACTTCATACCCGATCAGTATGCACCTCATCAACCCAGACGAATTCAAACACGATTGCTCAAACTGTGGCCAGAGAGCCACGAAACGAGGGAACCCATCTTTTGGGACTGCCCCACAGACCCACCGCCCGAAGAACTCCAGAAGCTTGTAGGCTCGCAAAAGTGGACCCTGGAGCCAGTTCTGCTCCGGAAGTACAAATCCGGTTCACAGCACCAGGGCCATCTGGTGTGGTCGCAGAACTCATCATTCCCATGCAGTACCGATAATAAAGATTTATGGCTGACTAACTGTTCCAACTAACTTCTTGGCAGATACTGCCAATCTAAAAACAAAAAGCAACACAATTTAAATGTGAACAGAACGATTTATTACTGGAAAAAAGGTTAGGAAAATTTGTTTACGAGACGGCTGACGCGCGCAGGAACAGCAGTATTCTAGCATAGGTGAGCCAGCTAGGTGACGCTTCGAGTGGAATCCAGAGAAGAAAGACTACGTAAACAAAGACACAAAAGAAAAAAAATAAGTGAAATTGTTAAGGACTGGCAGCGTACTACGGCCACTTGACTTAAGGGGACGTATACACGCAACCGCGTCAAACATGTTCGCGCGCACTAATCGCTATCGCGATCGCCGGGAGGTCCCGAGTTCGCTTCCGTTGGCGCGACGGTCGCGTCCGACGAGGCAGGCGCGTTCGCCGCCACTGTCGTTGAAGAGCCGAGGAATCCATCCTTGTTCGTCGGACGAGCAGCGAGCTCGGCACTGGGGCGCAGACGTCCGAGTTGAACCGGCTTTTCCGGGGCGAAGGCAAATCTCGAGCCGCCGCCGCCGCCGAGTCCGGCCGACACCTCCCGCGTCGGTTGCCCGGCGGGCAACGCGCTCGGCCACTCGTGCGTGGAGTTGAGCACGCCGGGCTTGTCCGTCGGCACGAAGAAATCGCTTTCCGTGGTCGTGTCACCGACAGCTACAGGACGCGCGTGCGTGTCAGAGGATGTTCGTTAGAAACACTGGTGGTTGATTCCGTAGGCCTCGTATTAAAATGTTAAGCTGCTTCATATACAGCTGGACCGTCGCTCCGATTCCCCGTCCTTCCCCAGTCAAAACCCCCATTACAATCTAGACAAAAACATCTACGCGTCTTTTGAACCAGCTGCCGATTAAAATGAAGCTATAGGTTAGGTTAGGTTAGGTTAGGTTAGGTTAGGTTATGTCAGGTTAGGTTAGAGCATGTCATGGTATGCCTTCGCATTTCACTTCATGACGCTGGCGTGCACACGCGGACACCATTCCTTCTCGCGTGCTAGTCATGTTTACTGATTCCTGCCCTCAGAACATAAGAAATAGATATTTCAGATGACGGCTTGCGGAAATGGTGTAGTTGCTAGATGTCATCCAGTAGTAAATATATAAATTGTTTCACTGAAACGCGTAAACGATCTACGTGTTCAGAGGATGCGTCGTGCACGTACTTACTCATCTCTCGGTAACGCACTGGAAGAGACGAAATGAGCTGAATGTAATCGGGATAGATGAACATACAAGAGTAAGCTCGTAAACGCGGGAAAGAAATATCGAAAAAAAAAAGAAACGTTTGAAAACAACGGTACCAACGTGATAGACGGGATGACGGAATGTAGCAAAAGAAGTCGCAGTTTCTCCCGAAAGGCGAAGCATCGATTGCAATAGTAAATTAAATTAAATTACGGGGTTTTACGTGCCAAAACAACGATCTGAGTATGAGGCACGCCGTAGTAAAGGACTCCGGCAATTCGGACCGCCTGGGGTTCTTTAACGTGCACCTAAATCTAAGTACACCGGAGTTTTCACATTTTGTCCCCATCGAAATGCCGCCGCCGTGGCAGCTACACGATTACGCGACCTCATGCTTAGCAGCCCAACACCATAGCCACTAAGCAACCACGGAAGGTGATTGTACATTAGCAGGCAGCCATAATAAGTAAGCATAGTAGTTTTATCGGCCCCATAAACGTGTAAACACTCGCTTACCAACTAAATTAGCAAGCACGGTGTCAGCACGCACAGGCAAACATACACCCACCACGCTCGATGACCGCGGGCACTTGTTCTCAAAACGCAGGCGCGAGGAAGCGTGGCAGCAGCAGCGAGCGAAGTGACCTTCGTGCTGCCTCTCGCTTCGACGCGAACTGAACGGCAAGAACAGAATGCACACCCAAAGCTACGAGCCGTCGGCCCACCTATACTGTGCCCCCCAAAAAATAGATAAAGCCCGCGCGACAGCGCGCGGATGCACCATACGCAGTTGCTGTCAAAGTACAAAGCCCCCCCCCCCCCCACCTCTCCTCCCTACCGGTTCCTTGCGCGCGACGGAGGACGGCACGCTTCCTCCCAGCTTTCCTCCTTTGCGCGTGCGAGATTGAGCCGTGATCGTCGTCTCACCTTCGCACGCTTTCGCTCGCCCATACAGCATACGGCGTCAGTGTTGTCGCCCTTGGACTTAATACGGAACATAACGGTGACGGCGGCGGCATAGAACCGCCTGGAATGTCCATATAATCGCTACTGCAATAAAACAATTAGCCTGTGGGAGCGTCTGCGACGCCGCCTGCAGTCGTGCGCGACAACACAAACATAACGGACGCCTGACAGGCTGGCTTCGCGCGGCACAAGCGAGCACTGCGGTGCAGCCACCAAAAAGAAGCGAAAGAAGGAAGGACGTCTCTCTTTAATGAAACAAACAGTTTATAGATTGTCTATACACTTTACGTTGGCTGTGTTGCCATCCCTCTTGTCTACAAAATGGTACACGGGCTGTCTAAGGAGAGTTCGTGTATGCTTTTACGCAGTGTTTGTATCTCCTTATCCGATCTTTGTAAACAAATAAAATTCAGTTAAGGCATGTTATAAAGGTCGTTAAAAAGCCTATTTCTGTAACCTATTGTAGTCGATAAACATCTAAATTAATTTTTTGTGTCCTTTGAACATATATATGTATATATATAGGCAGTAAAACTGAAAAAGAAAGTCTAATGTCGTCAGTGCACTTATTAATCGCAGAATAATGAGCACGAATGTATATGTATATATATATAGGTTATCTACACGGTGGCACTGATAAACGCGGTTCTCGGTGGGATTTCGCCATTGGCAATACGTCTTATTACGTCGAGATTAGGTCCAGGTGTAGCATATTTGGAGCCTGCAGACCCGTACTCTATGTCTCACAAATTCCGTGCACTACAGGGAAGGCAATGGTCCGTGCCAGCCAATCAACAACGAGAGCCGGCTGTGTGTTCTGAGAAGCGATGGTGGTCTCGCCCATTGTGCGCCACTGATCCTTCCGTGAAGCTTCCATTCAGTCGGCGTCGCGCGGAGGCCGATCAGCGGAGGACAATGAATATATTTTTTTACGTGACGTCACAGGCACGGCTTCTCACTCTGCTAGTACCCGAACATATGGCGACCCCGATGACGTCACATTTTTACGTTACGTCACAGAGGCACATTCTCACTTTACTAGTACCTGAACATGGCAGCCACGATGACGCCACTGCCAACATATTATTACTCATACATTTTGTTCTTTTTAAAGATGATGCATTTCCTAGCGAGTTACTCCACCTGCCCGTATCATTGTATGTTTCTTGCCTCTTTCATAGACCGTTCCCAGAGATAGCGCAGTCTCAAAATGTGCGCCGATATCGAAGATAGATCTGGTACCGGTGCTGCAGTGGTATTGGTGCCAATGGTACCGCCGTACGGTACAAGTGGCACCGGTGGTAAGGTTCTCGCATTCTCCTCTCATGACAGCTAGCGTTGTCGCACGCGATGGCTAAGACACTACGCCTCTGGTCGAAGATGCAGACGCTGTCGTTTACGACTCTGCGGGTTTAAGAATAATTGCCATGGTCAACTAGAGGTTGAATCTCTATTAGACATTTCTCACTTTTCATGAAATTACTTTTTTCTTTTTCACGGGGTGATCATAGCTTTTACTTTTGTCGCTCAGCGCGAGACGCCCCTATCGCGCTGTCAGGTTTCTTGCTAGCGCAGTTTCTCGACGTGGTGGTACCCCAAGATGGCAACCACGATGACGTAAGTGCCGATTTTCTTTTATTTCTGAATGGCTGACGCAATTCGTCGTTTTCGCTGCACTTTACGAAGTTCGTCAAAGGGGGAGAGAGTGATGGGGCACGTCACACCTAAAACCACAGCACAAGACCTGTACACTCTGCTTTATGGCACCAGGCGACGACTCGCGTCCCATCCTCAGCCCCAATTAGCTCAGAAAGAAGTTTGTGTCTGTGATCGACTTCAACTGGAGGTTGAGTCACCGTCGAACCTTCTTTTTTGTTTTTTTTTTTCGACAACTCGTACATTTGTAGCTATGCATCGCGCAGTCTGCCATATAGCTAGACGATATGGGAGGAAGACTCACTGTACAGCCTGACGCAGAGGAAGCAGCCGAGGCTGCCGCAAGTAAGGAAGAGCATGAAGGCGGCGGCCCTGCGGCGACGCTCCCCGGCCTTTTCCGCTTCCTCGATGTGCTTCCAGGAGAGGCCCTTGGCGCGCATGTACAGAAGCTCCTCCTGTGGTGCGCATGCGTAGGCCGCAGTCAACTTTCCTTTCTGCGTGGCTCGTATAACAGCTCGAGAGACTACGCTGCACAGGGTAGAGCATACGACGCAAGAGAAGAACTGCGAAATTAGCTTGTGCGCAACATGCACAGCAGCACCGATGGTACCGGTCATGGCAAAAGATTTGATTTATACAATGCATCGTAAGTCTTGATCGTTAACGAGAGCGAAGAGAAGTTGCAAATTTGTAGGCCAGGACAGGCAAAGCGCCGGTACAAAGAGTATAAGAGACTACGTTAGCCTTTAATTATTAGAGTCACACGAGTCTTCTTCGTAGGTGGCCATCCCGAACAGCAAAATTTGAAAAGTAACCAATCGACTCCCGTTAATTCGACCCTGGCGGGTCCGCGGGATTCGGTCGAATTGCCGCAAATGTCGAATTAAGCAACTGCGACAAAATGAATGTATAGTTTTAGAGCGCAGCTCTTTGGCGTCCGTTCCTGGGTTTCGCGTCGTCGTCGGCGTTGTCGTCGGCCTCGTAACCAGCTCCGCCCCCCTTTCATCCCCCCAGCGCTAGCAGCGACCGACTGATACCGCTGGATGCCGCTGACGCCGCTAGAGAGTCAAGATAACGTGACTGCATAGAACACCGTCGCCGCCATGCAGAAAGAGGAGGAAAGGGTCCCCCCCCCCTGTTCTTGTGTGGCGGATAGGGTGCTCTTCAGTTGCCGACGCGCCGGTTATTTCACGTAGGCCCCGGCACGTCGACGAATACGTGACCACCTTCCCACGGCTAGACCTGGTTCTTAGCGCTGCGGAAGCGAGGGTATCATTGTTTGTGTCGGCATCGGCGGCGTTGTCCCTGAAACCAACTCCGCAGCTGGGGTTGACTCACTATCGGCGTCAGCGGCATCAGTCAGTCGCTGCTATCTCTTCCCTCCTCCCTTTATCGTGTTGTCCGCTTGCTGCGCGCGCTTCTGCCCCCATCGTTTGCCGCTGGGTGTACACGCCGCCCCCCTCCCCCCTCTTCCTGCGAGTCTCCGGTTGTCAAAGCACCGGCTCGAACTTAATTCCTTTCTTCGCTCCTCCTCCAATGCAACCCCTGTGCGGTGGCAATCAGAGAGCCAGATCGGTGGCGGCGGATCTGTATATGTGCACCGCCCGAGCCGAAATTGCCGCTGCCGTTCGCCACTGCGAAATTATCTGCCAGTTCTTTCTGAGCCATGAGCGAGACGACCGATGGAAGTCCTCCGTCTGCTGCTGCTGCTGCTGCTGCTGCTAAACGAGCTGCCAGAGCAGAGGCCCAGCGCCGTCGCCGTCAGAATCCAGAGGTGCGTGCCGCCGAAGCAGAAGCTTACCGTCGCCGCCGTCGAGATGATCCAGGAGTACGCGTCGCCGAAGCAGAGGCTAAGCGCCGCCGCCGAGAAGACCCTGCCGTTCGCGCCGCCGAAGCGGAGGCTCATCGCCGCCGTCGAGAGCAACCAGCAGTAAGCGAGGCTGAAGCAGAAGCACAAAGCTTCCTTCATGACTGTCAAGAACTGTTAGTGGAGTCTTTGTTAAAGGAATACGTGTGAAAAATTAAAAAAAAATTCTGTGATAGCGCATACATGTGTTGCTCGATTTCTTTGCCTCAATCTATCGAAAAGGTGAAACAGCTTATTTGCTGCGCTCAAATTTCGCATTAGGAAGTAACGTAATCGTCGGTAATTTTTTTTTTTTTTTTGCTTGGCGTAGTCTGCAATGTGCATTTGCTTTTTGCTCTTGAAACGCATCTCATGACCACCTTGCGGCGAAGAGCACCGACATGTTTAAGCGCTAAGCGTCGGTCTGAAAAGTTAAAAGTGCCGCAGGGTTGAGCACAACACCAACATCAGCCGCACTCGGTAACTCGATCCAGCAGGACGCTCTCGTCACTGCCGCCTGCTGAACTTATTGTGATCTCAAGCTTCTATATGATTTGTTCAATAAGGACTGAGAATTCATGCTCTAAAATCTTAATCTAGAAATTATTCATAGGCGCTTTTATCATTTTCTATATAGTCTCCAGTAAGTGAAATGCGTGCATCGCCCACGGTTCCTGCCAAGCCTGTAGATAACGTGAGTCTTGCCACGTCTTGGACCTACTTCGAAGTTGCCTCCAGAGGGTTAGCTATTGGCGGCGAGGAGTTACGGAGTCGCCATCTATCGGAAGCGCCTCGCTGGCGTAGTATGAGGGATCACGCGGCGCGCTCCTCATAGGTTTTGCTGTCAGCGCTCACAGAAAACACCACGCGCGAGCTCTCCCGGACATTTCTGTAAGTACTTTCGAAACGAGAGAAGTTCTTTACTGTCTAAATAATAATCTTGGGCAAACCGAAAGCGCAGAATCGTTTACAGACGCTATCTCTTTACCGAATACGTCCAGTGAACGCCACTGCGCGCGGTCGCCGCGATGGAGTCTCCCGAACCGGCTTCTTGCGTGAAAGGCAGGCAAACGCTGAGAGCAGAGTATGTGAAATATGTCCTTATAGTGTTTGTATAACTAAATGGAGCCTAATAGAATGGAGCCTCAATGCAGCGATCGCACAGATTAGCAGCGACCGACTGCGCGTATGCATGCTTGTCCGCGCACTGTTTCGCTTTCGCCGCGTGCGCGTTTTCGCACCGTGTCATGAGCTTTAGGCCGCAGAATATGAGCATTTGACAGTATACAAGCAACCATTGTTGCGTGAGCGCTATCAGAGCGGTTCAAAAATAATTTCATTGTACAGACTTCGACGCGTACGGGGACTGTGATGTGCCGTCGCGACGATTCAATCTTTTTTTCTTCTTATAAATTCTTCGACATTTCATTATTATTTCTGGAGTTGCGTCGCACTGTATGTTTATCGGTGTTCTCAGCGTGCGATTTCCCGCTGCCTCTTTTTTGTAATACAGTGCATTAATTCATAACACAAACATGACCTTATGTCATACTTTTTTATAATGTGCTTCTTACGCTCCCTTTCCACTCCAGTGAACTTGCCAGTATCTAAAGCATCGACAAGTTCATCGACCGAACCGTCATGACATTAGTCGGGCGAGCGTCTCAGTGCGCGTTTTGCGAAGATCGCAGTCCCGGCGCAGTAGCAGAAATCTTCCTCCCGTATGTGCTTGCTGACCCGAGTTGTAGCCGATGACTGTTTGCCGGTTTTATGTTTCTCGAGCCAAGCTTCACGCAGCTTGTCCTGCGGCTACGTTTGAATAAGGGTGACACCGGGCTCCGTTGCGTACGTACGGCACTGCTGCACCGAGCAGTAGCCTCCATGTTGCGCGCCTTCAAAGGCAGCCGCTACCTATTGTAGTGCTTTCAAGCGTTGTAAAGGAGACACTGGAAGCGGGAAAATCTCGCCACTAAATGAGGACCGCAGCGTACGAGGGAATTTAAACTCTCGTTTACAGCTCGCTTCGGCGCTCCCGAAGCAGCCGACGCGGCTGCTATGTCCACGTGATCCCTAATAGCACGTCACGCCGACGGTGGCGCCAGCATTTCCAGTGGTGGAGCTCGAGGCCAATACGCCTCGTTCCATGTCAAAGCATCACAACGAACCACTTACCCGTTTCACAGGCCAGTTGCGGCACTCTTAGCCTTATTTATGCGCACCCAACGGTAAAAAGGGACGCTGCATCGACATGTGTCGAAAGACGTCTCGCCTGGTGTTCTCTAGACTTGGCAGAAACGGCAGGACGCGTGCATTTCACTTACTGGGGATCGTATAGAAAGGGATAAAAGTGCCGATGAATAATTTTCAGGAATGACGGTTTTAGAGCATCCGCCTCTGCCTTTATTGAACAACCCACGTATTAAGCGCTACGCACACAAGGGCCTGCCGGTGAGGGTCGAATTAACCGAAGCGGCTTGCTTTCGCGTTGGGAGTAAACCAGTTTTCCTTCTACAGCCCAATGTGTGGTTTCTCGCCGGAACTTCCCAGTGAGTTCGACTTAAGCGAAAATCCGAACTAACAGAGGTCGAACTAGCGGGAGCCGATGGCATGCAGCCTTTTCTACGCCCAGTTTCGGTTTCGCTTACAAGGTGGCGTATGTGTCGCAACGTCGTGACGCAGAATGCAGTCACGTGGAAACAGGACAACGCGACATCTTGGCACTTCGGTTCGCTCGGTCGTCTGCTAGGCTGCTACTCGTCTGCTGTCGTTTGCTACGCGGCACGATGCTGCAGCGCTAACGACCGAGCGAGCCGGTTCGCTGTCCTGCTCCCACGTGATCACATTCTGCGTCATGACTTCGCAACCACTTACCACTTGTAAACGGAACCGAATACTATTTTTGCTTAGCGCTATTAGATCCAGAACCTTCGTTTACAGCAAAGGGGGAGAAGGGAGGGCGGAACGAAAATGCCACGTACTTCGATTTGAATACTAGCGACGAGTTCGAGAAGCAGTTTGAGAAGAGTTCATTTTAAGTACTTACCTGAGACAGTTGGTGTATAACGGACGGTACATCGTGACGCACCTGTATTAGGAGAAAAGCCGAAAACACTTCAAGCGCACTCGACGCCCTCGGTACCACATCCCACGACCCGCACGTGTTCTTTTCTTTGTCACACAGATGTGCTGCTTGAAATAGGCGCAACGACAAAGTAAATCTTTTACATTTAAAATATGATCGTATGTTTCATTACTTCGATAACGTGTCTCTCAACAATATTATTCGCAAGTTAACAGTGTGTTACGTACAAGGCCACTTCCAAGTACCGCTACCATTAGATAGCTCTATTGCATGAAGTTTAGAGAATTGGGATGTCTGGTTTTGTGGCGCAAAGTCGCGATATTTAGGACTCTTTACATGCATTATTTAATTTACAGTCACTGTCAGTTTTTCGCGATACATTTGGTGACCTAGAAGCCCCGCCCCGTTCGCTAGCCTTTGACCCGTCCTTTCCGGTGCAACGTACAGTGTCCACCAACTGACGTTAGCCAAGCCGTTCAACTAAAAACATAAATTAAAGCACAATGCAAGATGTATTCGGTTGTCAGAGGTCTGATGACCGTACACCGTAGGTCTTACAATTGCATCTTGCCCCGCGTTTCTTTTTTTTTCGTTGAACAGCTTGGCCAAAGTTAGTTGAGACACCCTATATACATATATATATATATATATATATATATATATATATATATATATATATATATATATATATATATATATATATATATATATATATATATATATACTCCATCCAAAGTGCTCGAGCGCTTGCATAATGAGAAAACTGCCCAATTGCTCGCTCGCTCGAACAGAAAAATCGGAGAATGGTGGGCGCTAGATCCTGCTCGCTCGCGCGGTACCATTTGCGGCACTTGCAAGGTATGCCCCGATCCGAGCTTAACGTTGCCGGTTGCACGCGTGTCAACAGCCCGGCATCGTGACCGTAGCAATGCCGTTTACGAAGAACATGTCGCCAAGGTGAAATGTTCGCGGTTCCCGGGCAGAAGAAAAACGCACAATGCGCCAAACTTGATAGACTCGTACCTCTCTTGTGGCGATGTGGTCAGACATCTCTTCTTCTTGTTCGCGCGCATAGTGGAACGTCGCGTCTTGCCTCCCAAACACTGGCGCTTGCCCACTATGGGGAATTGACCAAGCAGCAGGCCGTTTCCAGTATGTTTAGAATGAAAACAAAACTAGATTTGAATAGTAGAGCGTGGGACTGAAGAAATGTAATTGTGCCTAGATCCCAGCTGTTGTGGCACGCACTATAGTGTTTTTTTTTTTCTTTTTGCTGCACCACATTTTCTAACACAACACACATAATTCTAACCCTTGATCAAAATTATTCTATGAGGGGGCCGTTACATCTATGAGAAATTAAAAAAAAAAAACTATTCATTGAAGAATTAACATAAACACGATATTTACTTTTTAATTCAGTGCTCTATGCTACATATTTCAATTTACCAATTGTAGCTAGAGTGTGCAAGGCATATCAACTATTGTTACTTTTGAATTAAAGAACGACGCTGAAGAATGCGTCGGTGCCAGCTTTTAAATTTAACCGGTCTGATTATAATCATGTGGTGAACCATTAAGAGATTTATGACAGTGTCCTGTTTAAGGTGTTTTATGCACCACTCATACTTAGGATTCGTGAAGCACGTAATTAAGTGTTGGAAACAGACGATGCTGAGCCTTCAGTTGAAGAAAGTAAAATAACAAACCTAACAGACACGTCAGCCCAGTATTTATTTCTTGCTGTAAATTGAATCGCTTCGAAGATGTCGCAAAACCTCTTGCAAGTCTTTTAGCAGGTACCTCACTGGCTTTTCCTCAGACAGACAATGCCTTTCTCACTATCAAAGGTCTCTTAGGATGCATGTTAGTATACTAGTATAATGTGATACTGCACATTACTGGTTTCACAGGTGCACTTTCAATACTTGATGAGAACTAGCTATGGCTGTATAACTTGTTGAGCTGTACAGTAAGGGCAAGCAGTCTAGTGAAGTTGCCCCGAAAGACACAAATCTGCCTCACCAACGTAAAATTTGAACTATGGTGTTCAAGATCTCAACACTGCCCAGTGGCTTACAAGGAACACTGTAGTGTCAAAGCTCCAAATTATTTTAGGCACCTGGAGTTCTTTAACATGCACCCAAACCACGGTACACAAGTGCTTGTGCCTTTCGCCCCCATTGGAATGCAGCTGCAGATAAGACCCGCATCTTCATGCACTGCAGCCAAATGTCACAGCCATGGAGTCCCCATGGTGGGTTGCCTCAGCAAGGTCAATGATGATGACACTCAATGACCAAGGAAGCTGCACGTTAGGATACATGCTCTCATACATTTTGTTCATGTTAATGAGCACACAAACACACACACAAAGCCTCACACCAAGACAACAAGGCAGTACGTCGAAGGCAAAGCAGGTCAGCAGCATGCCCAGCACCATGTACTCACATGTACACCTAGAAACTGCCCATGGTATGCGCATCAAAAGCAGGGGAAAGTTGACGCATTACCTGCGTGCTGTTCCCACTAAGGTCATTCCACACAAATCTGCTGTCATTCAAGGCTAGGAAAAGTAGCCAAACTCTTCCGTTCTTAGCCATGAGAGAGCTCGTTTAGTGAGCATCACATATTTCAAATGCTTCATGTATTTCAAATGCTTCATGTGGAGATCTTGTTGGCAGACCAGGCAAAGTTGGGCCAATTCAGTCTTGAAGGCACGCAGCTTTATTACACCCATATGCATGAATGTTCATGATGAGAAGTTTTCAAGCAAAAGTTTAAGCCTTAAATTTGTGAGAGATCCAACAGCAATGTAAAAAAAGTGTTGCACAGACCAATGTGTTTCACAGGAGGAAAACAGCTCGACTCGCCACTACAACGTGGCTACTAATTTTTTTAACAATGCCTCCTGGTGTAACTAAAGGGCCATGAATTGCACGCAGTAAAGCTAAAAACTCAACAACAATGACTGCTCTCATATGTTTGCAATAGTTTCTACCATAGAGATCTGTTTCAATCCCTGTAAACCACATCACCCAAGTTGGACAACTTCAGTTTTCTATTAGCAGTACACAAAACAGCAAGTAACAAAGCCAGCCAAGAGCGCTGAATGTTATTCTTGAGCATACAGTAGCATCCAGAAAGTAGCAGCAGTGCAACACAAAAGGCTCGGTAAGCCCCTTCACTGACATCGCAGTAGCTTCCACTCAGTCCGGCATACAGCAAAGCTGCACAATGGTGCCGATGTTTGCTGCATGCACTTGCTCAATGAGACTGAACATCACAGATGCAAGCCTTGCCTAGCTTGCTGCTCGCACAACACACTAAAGCATACTGCAGAAACTGGAACCAAGTGCAGCACGTTGGAGAGGCATATCTTGGCAATGATGGGTATGATTTTTCAAGTTTCTACAGTTGCTGCATATGACATGTGGCCCGTGACTCATGGTGCTGACTATTCACAAATGCAGTTAACTCACTAAACCATACAACCGCACTGGTTGGTCGACATATGAACTTACTGCTGTTTGGTATACTGTTCAACAAGAAGAAATGGGCACCTTCTGGACAGCCACAAACTACAAGTGTTGTGGACGGCACAATGGCTTTATACTGCGTGTTCTTGCCTGCTTGAGTGTGCTGCGGGTAGCTTTATGTTATGTATGCAACATCCATACCACTGCCATTGAGCTCTAGGTGCACACAAGCTGTACATATTAAACATAAATCCCATGGAACTATTTTTAAAATTTTAATAATGAGAATTTGAAAACACTCGAATCATCTTCATGCAGAAATATGAGAACCTCAATTACCGTAGCATCATTACATTCGACACAAATGAATCTGGGTTTAACGTAAGTTACGAACCTCATCTGTAGAAGTTGGGAAATCTTGAAACGCATTAATCTGTTCACACTAATATGACGATGTATGTATCATGCCACAAACAGAGGTAAGAGCACTTGACACTGGAAGTGCAAGTGTAAGTGCTCATAGCGAAGGAAGAAATGTTACAGACACATATTATTGCTGCTAAAACAAAACTTTCCCCTTCTTCTCCAGCTGAATGAATATAGAAGGCATTCCACGACCGAGTGGTGTCAGTTTTCAAGTTTAGCAGCGCCATTGCTTCAAGCAAAGATCGGGTAGGCGTCACAAAGTTGAATTTTTTACCGAAGCAGCAGTACAGAATACTACAACAATGCTATGAAGCGGTGAAAGACTGTTGATCCTTAATCGAGTAAGCTTTCCTCAGTGTTATTTTAGGTTTAATGAGCTGTTATCACCTTTACAGTCTATGAAGGTTATGGCTTTACATTATGCATATGAAAGATTGAAAATATAAGGCTAGGATGCATCACGAAAAATAAAGCACAGTGCTCCAACCATGCTTCAAAGAAGTGCACAGATTTCCAAAAAGAAACAATTGGTTTTAATCAAACCACTGAGTGTCCAGATCAGTGTACGACTTATGTGCTGAAGAAAAAAACCTGGCTTCATTCTAAACAGGAACCAGAAGTAAAGTAAAATATGTGGCAGAAACTAAAGTCGCAAGAATTTAAGAGAAAGAAAAGAGGCACTATAATGGGGAAAGAAAAACGAAAAGATCACACTGAACTCAATTTCACAGGCAATGCAGAAGTCACGTGATTAAGTCTTGCACTCCCCTTCCCCAACTCCTGCGAGCGAACACCACGCATGCCACCCTTTTGTCGATTCCAATCACACAACTCTTCGAACTTCAAAGAACCTCTTCAGGTAGTAGACCTGGCCCAATGTCATGGCAATGAGCACGATGGCTTCAAAGAAGGCCCACATCACAACCCTCGAGTTGGTGCTGTCGTTGACTGGAAAAAACAAGGAGGTAAGAGGTTTGAAATGGGCACTGAATGTACTGCACAATAAAAAAAAAAAAAGGAAAAGAGTCAAGATGACTACATGACCTGCTGAGTGCTCCTCCAAACCTGTGAGCGTTCGCTCACAGGTTTGGCAGCCAGCCACGGAGGCTTCGTTACGATGAGGGCAAAATGCATGATCGAATGTAATTAGCCTTGGCCATGTTGAGAAACCTTGAAGAATCAAAATTAGATTATATTGTGGGACCTAAAGTACTGAAACTATACGTGGGTTATGGGGGATGCTGTGAGGACTGTAAAGGAGGGCTACAGTTTAATTTTCACCACTTGAGGTTCTTTATGATGCACTCAAAATATAAGTGCACAGGTGTTTTTGCATTGCTCCCTTGTTAAAATACCGCCACTGAAGTCGGAAATCAAACCCAAGATTTTGTGCACGGTAGAAAACCACTTGCGGTACATAGGGGATCAAAACTATTCCAGCACATTACATTGCACAAATTCTCAAACCTCAGTGTTGCTTTTTTCATGTACAACAGCAACAATATTGAGTTATTAGTTGTGAACAGCTGTGGTGCTTTGAAATATAACCATTTGTTGCAAATTTTAACAAGTGATTTCAGGGATAATTTAGCACATAATGGCAACATATTGTAAGAAAACCTGCCCGCCTAATTCTGGTTATGCAGTAAACTAATTATAGAAATGCAGAATGCACTTTTCTTTCCAATGTCACGATGCAGGTATGCACAATTAAGCTTTCTTAATGTTATGTGTTGCACTATGTTGCTCAGGAAGCCAGGCTTTTCGTGCTAAACCATGATCAGTCGCACTCTGCGAACGGTCCCCAGTATACGAAGAAACTGCGTATTTGTTGCTAATGCTCTATTTATACATTTAGGAAATGATGCATCATAATGCGGGATAACAGAAATTTGATAACACTGAATACTATACTAGCATGTGAACACTGCTTTATATTAATGATGAAAATGGCTGTTCGTTATTAGAAAATTATTCTATATTTGACATGAATTATTTCTTGGACTATTCAATTCGTACTCGATTCGTACACAAACGCTTTGGTTATTTTAGTGAATGTGCATGCATTCACCAACAAAACAGAAGTGCCCACATTATTTTGGCTTTACTTAACCAGCTGTGCCTATGCTTAGTACTATCAGTTCCAACACTACACAAAGAGAAATTCTTACAAAATGTAAGTGAAGAAGTCATATACTAAAAGTTATAATTTCACCTTTCTGACACTGAAGCATGGCACAATGCAAGTTATTGAATCAAGTAAACCTATATATTTTGAGATGAAATATATTTTTTAAACATTTCTGCACAAATCCACAAAGCTCCTTATTAAGAAGTATTCACAACAAAAGCTTGTGCCCCACATTTTTCAAAATTTTTATGTAGCTGTCAACTCCATAATTACGGTACGGAGCAGCAATTTCTCGAGAGTGTTATAAATAATAACAGCACCTTTTATGCAACCTGTTCAGTATGCATGTGCAACTTCAGATGCGAAAAAGAAAACTACTCATGCCCCCAGAAGCGGAAGTCCCATGGTATCACAACCAAAGAGCATGCCAGTCAACGCAGTGGGGTGGCTGCAGGCCATACAATGGCAGTGTCACTGAAAGTGGCCAGATTGGCCCAATTGTGAACTCCTCTTGGAAACACAGGGGAACTCACTCTCCCTACTATCCCGGCAAGCGCTGCATGGACTCGGCTTTTCCATGGTCATAGTGTTTGAGTGTACACATCACTGGTGTCTGGTACCATGAGGCCGCCACATCAGCTTTCAGTGATGTGAATGAATAGACTCCTTTTTCAATTCTGAGACTGTGCGGCACTGCACTTGAAACGAGTTTTAAACGATTCACATTAAAACGTAACATACCATCTGTTACCCTCTCGAGAAATGGAGACTCCAAAGCTTAATTTCTGGGTTGACAGCTATTTATATCGAAAGAAATAAAAACGAGACAAAAGTATCCTAACACTGACTAAGCTACATCAGAACCACATGAAAAGCTCTGCAACAACAGCACTAAGTTGCAACAGGCAATTACAAAAACAGACACACACCAACAACTGAGCAGCAGTGCCTTGGTCACCCTCGAGTGCTTGCTGAGAAACTGATAAGCTAAAAAGTAATTATTCTATCAAAAATTGTATTCAATATCATATGGTAACCCACAGATTGTGATAACTGCAAGTTTTCTGCATCGGTAGCAGCCAGTTATTGCAACTGCTTAACAACACGGCTGCACCCAGGTCACCAAGCTTGATCTGAATTCGCCATTACTACTTGCTCTAAATCATAACAGCAAGAAATGATTGTTAAAGTCAGCCATCGCTTAGCCTCATCTCGCACTGAGAGCGAAGTATTAGCAAAGCCAAAACGTATTGATTTCTACCTATTAGATGGCACCACAGCATTTAGCAATGGTAAATGGATTGGCATTGATGAACACTCTTTAATTCACTTCGCCAAGTTCACTAAGTTTATGTGCAGTTTTCAATAACAGGATGCTAGAACTTTGATCTGATGGCATGTCTACCATGGTTCCAGACAGGCAGTTGATACATTGTGGACTTAACATATATAAGTACTATATCACCACAATGCTAAAATGCACATTACATGACGTTACGCTGGCTCGCAACTCATCAAACCTTGGCCTTTGGCTAAGGCTTGTCCAAAAAGCAGTACGTGGAAGCAAAACATTTTGTTTAAATACCCAGTGCGTATTTTTATTTGTTTGTATTCACAAAGTTTCTCGCTATCTAAATACATGTACGAATCTGCAAGGACAAACCAAGTAGTTTGAATTATCCGGGGCTTCCCTGTACGATAAGCCCAAGCACTTACTTTCAGCACAGTGAGGGCAGGTTACTTGGCTGCAGTTACTGTTCTCCTCTGAAGTTGAAATTAAATCACAGGATTCAACGTTCCAAAACAACTTACGTGCTATAATAGATGCCACCAATAGGGGAGCTCCGGAACAATTTCAACCACTCAGAGTTCTTTAATTTGCACCCATAGCAGGGTCCACAGGAATTTTTTGCATTCTGCCCCATCAAAATGTAGCCGCCACAGCCAAGACTTGAACCCTCGACTATGATCATCAATGCGGACAGCAGCCTCAATGCGAACCCAAGTCTTGAACTTGATATTCTGCTCGGCAGCAGAATATCATAACCCCTAAGCCAGCACAGCAGGTCTCCCTTTTAATGTTACTCATCGCACATAGTTCTTAATATGCACAGGTCCAGTGAACGCTACAGAAACACAGAAAGTTGAGCGAGTTAACCTAAAGCGTTATTAGGCGCGAGCCTAGACTTTCTTCGTACAGCTAGCCAGGTAGTATGGCCAAATTATAAAAGAGCACGTAGCGCGAGTGAGCGCAACGTTTTTCTGCATAATGACACATTATATCCCAACATAAAGCCTGTGCATATAATGTTGAGTTATGGTTATCCACAAGGCACAATAGACCTATTAATGAAGCAGATCATGATAATTAATCCCTCATTCAATTTCTATTATAGTTGGGTAACACCATTCTGGCCTGTTCCACCAAATGCTCCGTCTTATACAGCACGAAATGGTGACCAATAAAGTAGCAACTGTGAGTGGTTTCTCTGCTCTGCATAATCACACATTATATGGTGACATAAAACCTGGACGTATAATGTCGGCTTATGGGTGCATATAAAGCGCACAGATCTTTTAGAGTAGTGCATGATATTTAAAGGCTTCTTTGATTTTTCTTCAATTTCTCATATATGGGCTACCCCATTTGCTGGGTGGCTAGGTAAATACCACTGGGTATGTGCCTATACTTGGCCAATACTCCATGAGTGGTTTGTACCACAAGGACACAACAGCTACAGAAAGCTTATTTGATACATTTAGACATACAGCGCGTCCCAGCTAACTTTAGCTAGAGTTTAAAAATATGAGAATACCATGTAGCTGGACAGAACCCAGGTAATGTTGCATGCTGTCGCTTGGAGATGCCCAAATTATTTTTTTCATTCTACCTAATTAGACAATTAGTTTTAATTAATTATTCCACTTCTCAAATATTATAATTAGATGAAAAGTGTCAATGAGAAAATAGTAGAGCAACATGAAAAACTCTCGATACAGCTTTCTGTTGCTCAATATGTGCTGCATAAAAGTGTTTTTCTGAGCTGGAAGAAGCCCGCGAATGCAGCAAAGTGCCTCGAGCGACCACTCACGCTGCAATTTTGCGTGTGTATGTGGGCTTCTTTCATGCTGTATCGGGAGTTTTACAGCAAAGCTGCTAAGGGCTACTTCCCCAGGATCATATCTGTGTGCTGACACGAAACTCAAGCCTTCTCCTCCGACGCCCGCGTCAGATGCCGCCTGTGTTTTCGTCTCCAGTTTCTCGCGAACGCTCTGTAGCTCGCAATCAAATGTAGGTATCTTGAAAAAAATCATACTGAAAACGACCGCTAAGACGGCTCTATCATTATGCCGAGCTTCATTTACTTGTCATAATTAATTCACAGTGAAGTTGTAAACGCTACAGAATTCCCGTCTGCTGTCAATACATGGCCGTCCACGGAGGGAGTATGGTTACAAAATATGGCTTTAACTCTCGTCACATTGAAACTATCCCGAAACAAACTACATGAGAATTAGCTGCTCAGTTGACTAACATTAAGCTGAGTTTCATATACTTTTCATAATTACGTAGTTCGCAGTGAAGTTGTAAATATTGTGGAATTCCCGTCTGCCATGCAGCGGTACTTGCACACGGCACTACTTCATAAAAGAATAAGAATAAATCACTCCACAGTCAAAAGATGTATTCATTGTCTGTGTCCTTCAATAATAATAATAATAATAATAATAATAATAATAATATACATATATGCGTCCATTGATGTAAAACACCACAGCTTCGCTGCTCATCCTTCATCACAGAGTGGAAGGGCTGATGATTTTTCGTGTCACTCTACAATTTTCTCATTGACACTTTTCACCTAATTGTAATATTTGAGAAGTTGATTAACTAATTAAGACTATTTATATAATTAGGCACAATGAAAAAGATAATTTGAGTATTTCCATGCAACGGCAAACAGCATTACCTTGGTTCTGTCCAGCTACGTGGCATTCACATATCTTTAAACTCTGGCTAAAGTTAGCTGGGACACCCTGTATGTGGCATACACCAATCATTATCATTCATACCTCAACGAGCATTCTATATGGCCTTAATCCCTGTCACATCACTGCGTTGACATTTCACACTGTGCATCCACCTGATTTGGTGTTTGCATTTTGGCCTGGCCTCTGAACAGTGGATTGCCTAAACATGCACTCATACATTGTACAACACTAAAGTTGTGTCTAGTGTGGAACAACATTACAACTTTTCTTCACCGGAATATGAACAAAGCAGTAGTCATGCCATTGCTGTGATACTATCATCGTCGCCTTGCTGCTGTCATAACACACACGCTCACGTCGCAGACACAATCGCTCGCTTTACACAAGCATGTTCGCCCGCCTCGTAACACTTTGCAGTTCTTGAAACGATGCTTGACAACCAGCGACTTCCAAAATGCTTTTGCATGTTGACTCCTACAGAGTCTGGGATCTGCATTTCTTTTGTTCCGATTTGTAGTGATGCTAATGTCACCCTGTTTGCATATACAATATTTGTCTACAGTCACCGACCAATAACTTAGATTCTGAGGACCGCCTAAAAATTCAAATAGTTAGGACTCGAAAATATTAGATTGGCCAAAAAATCGGTGAATATTGGGAGTCCAAGGTATTGGAATGGCTGGTAAATAAACGGCGACAAGTGGCCAGAAAGGCTTGTCAAGGTGTTGCTGTGCACACATAAGTTTGTCTATGACCATATCATTCTGTATTTGGACCATTTTCATGCTATCACTACAAATAGATGTAAGTACAGTCAAAGCATCCACTGATGGTGGTGACCCAGAGAAGGCAATGCATCGTGCTCGGCAACGTTATTGTGAAAGTCCGCGTTGCCTGACATGCTCGTCACTGAGCCAAATGACAACTGCGCCCGGATAGCCGAATGATTATTGGTTTCTTTGCAACAGTCATTGTCCAGTACTTCTGACACATAATCGTCGGTGCAGAATTTGAGGATGTGGCGCCATTTGAAGCTGCTTCATGATACTTGACAAAGGTCAACCAGCCAGGACCATGTCTATTTAACACGAGCAGCAAACACTGGGTGCATGGAACTCACAGTGCTCGCACGAAAAAACAGCCTTTGCATAGGTTAGCAGCCTGACTTGGTTTGTCCCATGATTTGGGTGTGGCAAGCAAAGAATGGATCGACTAAGCTTAGCTAGTTTCAGTCTCAAGGAGGCTCTGGCAGTATCACCAGCAACGGTGCCAGTGATGCATCCAAACAAAAATGTTGCCTCTTCTGCTCAAATCAGTGGTCGACTTAGTATGCAATCATGCAGGCTGAGTCCAAATTATTAAATAGCAAGATGTAAGGCATCAGTAATACTGGTCCTATTTATACATTAAATATATGGGCCCAGCGGCAGTGTTGCGACGCTGCCTGGATAATCAATGTCTGAATTATAGGTTGGTGACTGTACGTGTCCATAAAATTTAGTTGCTGGTGTCTCCACCTCATCTCATGCTTATCCTTCATGTAAATGTCTACTACCAGCAAAGACTGTCATCAATCAAGAATTAATGCCCAAGTCGGGAAGAAACTGTGACTCACTGGATCTGTGGATGCGGTCCCTGACCATCATGTACTCCTGCTCGTGCTTCACGGCAGTCATAGATGTAGACAGCTCCTTGATCATGTCTTCCAGCTTGTTTTCATGCACTGCACAGAAAAAGAGATTGTTAAACAGCACCACCTGAGCCCACTCAAACAAAATATAACAATGAGATTACAAAATATAAAAGAGTAACGGACATGCAAAAAAACAGTTCAACAATGATACCACATTGAACATTCTGAAACGATGAAACCTTGACACACCTTCTCAAATGCGGTGTGTTACCTACCTGAACAAAACTCTGTCAGTATATCTCTAATAGTTGCTACGGTCTGTGAAAGGTGAAGAATGTAGCAGCATATGCCCATCCAAGAGAAAATGTATACATGCACCAGCCAATTACATTTTCGAATTCTAACTTTTCTTTTTCTTGAGGCTTGCTTCATGTTGCCTATACACTATAGTGGCACAAGCCTTCACACCCTTAGGGCGAAATGGGGGCAGCTCACTCATTTGATACAAGCGTTATTCCAGTCTATGAGTACTAACATGACATTCTAAGCTGTCTTTTATTTTTTTCCTGTTAGGTGAAGGTTCAGAAAGTCCTTGCCCAGAAAATCGAAAAGTCCTTGCCCCTATTTTTTTTTTTTCAGCCAAATTACAGCTGTAAATGCAAAGTCAACATTTCCATTCCCAGCGGTGGAACTTTCTTGGACCGGCCCCGCCTTATCTGCCGGTAGCTCTGTGGCACAGCTCTGCTGTCAGTTGTTGAAGATGGCGTTTGTGCTTCACAAGTCTACAGCGCACTAGCAACAAAGTGTGATTCGTTTTCTATAGAGCAAAGGACGAATGCCCATCAAAATCCACAGAGAAATGGAGCCCATATATGGGCAAAGGTGTCTCACTTTGAGAAGTGTGAGGTGGTGGTGTTGTGAGTTCCCAAAAGGCTGTGAAAACTTGCATAACAATAAGCACTCAGGGAGGCTGTGTGAGTCGCGGGCATCTCAAATTTAGTGTTGCGATAGAAAAAAATGTCTGAACCGGTGTGGGGACTATGTGGAAAATAGTGTAAAGCACGTAGAATAGTACGTATATTTGTAGTTACCTGTGTGTATGTACCTCTAAAATATTAAAAAAAATAATGGCAAGCCAGACCACCCTAAATAATTTGCTATAGCTAGTAATAATTTACTATTGTTATAAATAATTTATTATAGCACTTATCTGATGGCCTACTTCCTGCCCAGACAGCGGATGTGAAATGCCACATTGGCCTGTTCTGTTCCTGTGATTGCTGTGGCTGGCACATGTGAACCTAACCACAAGGAATGCGCACAGCACTCTTGCTTATTTAATTTTTTTTTAAAACTACACCATCATAGCTAGCCTCAGGGCTCATTTGCATCAGCAACTGATGTGGGTCGCGCAACCGAGCTGGTCGCAAATGGTCACTTTGGCCAAAAGGTGACTGTTTTGGGTCAGTTGCTTGCTACTTGATTTTTCAATAGCACAACGGCAGTCACAAACAGTCTGTATATACTGGCACTTATTTTACATGTCAAGCAGACATAGATGGCATGAATCACTAGACAAATCAGCGTGGCAATAGGCAGGTAGCACTTACTGGCGTGACCATCAGTCGCCATGAGTTGCCCCTTGGTCACCAGACACGGTCGGTTGCGTGACCTCTGTCAGTCGCTGGTGTGATCGAGCCCTTATTGCTACATGACAAGAGCAAACTTTGCTATTTGTCATGACGTCACAATAATGTCAAATGCACTGAACACACACTGCCCGCTTTCCTGTCCCGCACGTCTGTGGGCTATGGAAACAATGCTCAATGAGCTGTTCGGTTTACCCGCTGGTCTTCTTTAAAGTTTCAAATGGGTGCCAAGATCTATATGTATATAACTCTAATCATCCAAAGTATGTACTCAAAGTATTGCCAGTTTATTTTGTTTTCATTTTCTTTGTATCTTTTATGCAGTACTTACACAAAAAAGCCCGTGGATAACACTGGTTATCCACCCTACGCCTTTCATGGCATGCCCAGCTCCATTACCTACTCTTAATGTCACCTAGAATATCGGCGAACACCATGCATAATTCTGTGGATATGTTGCATGAACTGAAACTAATCAAAACAATTTATGGTCAATTTTATATAAACTACTGCAACTCACTATTACTAATATCAGGATGCTAGACTAAACAATGTCTCTTTTCAGACAGTATAACAGGCCTCAACAATGACCAAATGATCTACAAGAACCTCAGTTCTCATCTGTTGACGTGTCCTATAATAAAATGCTCCTGACATGCACAGCCCTCATCAAATGGGGTCGATATACTACAGTGTGTCTTACAGTAGTGATTGCGACAACTTGAAGTGAATTCGTACATTTGAGTAACTATGGAAAGTACTAGAGTACACATGCATAGATGTGGTCAAAGCACACTGTGCTATACGTCACCTACAACTCGATGTGGAACTGAGTGCCCTACATTCGACTCTAAGGTAAACCCACCTTCCTCTCCTTCTTGCGTTTTGGTCGGGGCGTCACCAATGTCCATGGAGAACATGACGATCTTTGGAGTCATCGTGGACATGGCGTTGCTGAAGCAGTAGCGGTAGACTCCGTCGGCGTAGGCCGCAAACGTGTATTTTCCACTAGACTCGCGCTCTCCGGAGTAAACCACTTTACCATCGGGCCCGGTGATCTGCCAAGCAAGTGAAGGAACAACGCCATGTGAACGAGTACACAACACAATGCAGTGAGCGAAGCTGGTGGCACAGTACTTGACAAAGTATGCAGTGCAATAGGACAAGATAGCATTGGCTCTTGCACCCGGTTTTTTCAATGATTTTCGGAGAATACGCGGCGACAGCCGTTATGCAGACGAGATTACCGATGCATTATGTAACTTTCTCCTTCGCCTGCTGTGAAGTGAGTAATCGCCGCGCCATGGACGTTGCGCTGTGAAGGACTCAATTTTCTCGTTCTTGTCTCCATTACGCTTTCTTGTTATCGACATTATCGCGCAAGAATGGCAACCAAACAAACGTGATAAACACAGCGAAATACGAACGCGCCGCAATTCCTTCGTCGGCACTCACCGCATGGCCATAGAGTACGTTGAACATATCATCGTGGTATTGTTACGAAGAGAAATGAGCGGGTAAGCTCGGAGAGCGGGTGGGAAATCCATTTACTCGTACGCGACCTTTACCATGTTACGCTGACGTGCCACTTGACGGACGTCCAGCTGTTGCGCTTCGGTGGACTACCCTCCGAATCTGTCGACGCTGATAATGAACAACTAACGCGCAGTGCGAAACGAGCTGGACGCCGAGTCAACTACCCGCAAGGAAAAGCCATATTTCACGCACCATTACATTTCGAGGGCTAGCAACGGTTGGACCCGCGAGGCGGACACAGGGGACGGGGCCGCGTTTTAAGCAGCAGCACCGAAAACGTTCAGACCACTCCCGTCAAGTGAACCAGAACGCACCACGAATTAAACCACTTCGCCTACCTTCACGTCGATGTCTAAGAATCCGCCTTCGGCTACTTCGAACGTGAGACCCATCTTGGTGCCGGATTTCGCCTCATCGTGGAAGCACTCTTCGGCGTGAGCGTCTACAGTGATGAACAGGGCACGGGTGTAGGCGATGCACAACACCAAGACGGCCGTCCTTAGCGCTATGTACACTGGATGCATTTTTTTGTTCTTGAAGCGCGCCTGAAACTTGAAAAGTTAGGATCACAGTTTTTCAACGCCGCACCGCTCTAGAAACACATAACAACGCCGTCTGCCACGTTTGTTGCACAAAATGCGCATGCGTAAGCAACCGGCGACCAGTGTTGTTGAAGCTTGACGTAAAGTACGCCAATGTTGAAAAAGATCTCGTTTAAACGGAAAAACTCGCAAGTTATTGTAACCAAAGCAAGTAAATTTATGAAGTATTAAGTCTATAAAAATGTTTACAGAACATAATGAAAGTACGGGCCTATCTTATTGTGTAGACATCACTCCCAATGACGAGTGTCTCAAACCTGAGATATCTCATGACACGAGATCATGCACGAGACCTTCTTTCTCGCGTTTGCCCAATTGCTGCGCGCACAGTCGTGTAAAAGCGCAAGACGACAATGAATCTGTAGTACGGAAACAAATAATTTAGTAGCATTATGTTGAGTTTCTTAACACTTGCACTTATCTGCATTGATAAACAACCTTTGAAGCTTCACAGCAGCTCTAGAAAACGGCCAGTAATGTATCATTAAATATGATGCTTCCACTCTATTATGATAGCCGTATGGTGGGTGCAGTAAAGGAAAGCCGCCAGCGAGTATCAACTGGATTCTTCGGAGGCTATATTTCAGGTCTCAGGTATGGCCTCCGAGATTGCAACGACGGAATCGCGAAGGTCAAGTTTCAGGCATGGCCTCCGGTATATGTGTGCGCTGGTTGCGCGCGCCAATCTTGAAGGCCATGTTTCAGGTACATTAGTTTAGCTTTCACCCAAAAGATGGCGTCGCAGTCAAGATCACGGCCTTTGACTGTTTGAGATTTGATACCACTATTTGACGCCTCCGTTTTCTTCCGCCAGGCTACACTACTAAGCAAAATTACACCCTTTTGCCACACAACGATAATCGTCATCTGTCTTGTCCGCATTTCCTTTAACGCGACGAGACCGATACTTCCCAGTAACGAACGGCATGCGCGTTATCAGCATGCCGTAGCATTCCTGACAGGAAAGTAGCGGGCGCGGCGTTTTCAAGAAAGGAAACGCAAGCAAGGCAGATGACGATTGTCGTTGTGGCGATATACACCCCAAGGGGTGTATTTTTGTCTACACTCTAAAAACAGTTTGCACCCTTTGGAGTGTATATTTGTCCCACAACAATAATCATCTGCCTTGCTTGCGTTTCCTTTCTTGAAAACTCGGCGCTGGCTACTTTCCTGTCGAGAATGCTGCGTCACACTGATAACGCGCATGCCGTTCGTGACTGGAAAGTACCGGGCTCGCAGCGTTAAAGAAAGGAAACGCGGGCAAGACAGATGACGATTATCGTTGTGGGACAAATATACACCCCAAAGGGTGCAACTGTTTTTAGAGTGTACACTCTTAGAAAAATTTACACCCTTTGAGGCTTATCTTGTCCCACAACGATAATCGTCATTTGTCTTGCCGGCGTTTCCTTTCTTTAACGCTGCGAGCCCGGTACTTCCCAGTCACGAACGGCGTGCGCGTTATCAGTGTGGCGCAGCATTCTCGACAGAAAAGTAGCGAACGCCGAGTTTTCAAGAAAGGAAACACAAGCTAGGCAGATGACGATTATTGTTATGTGAGACAACTATACACCCCAAAGGGTGCAATCGTTTTAAGAATGTAAGAGTGTACACTCTAAAAACGTTTACACCCTTTGGGCTATATATCTGCCACACAACGATAAAGACCTACACTCTTAGACAAAGTTACACCCTTTGGCTTGCCCCTTCTGCCACACAACAATAATCGTTATCTGCCTGATGCGTTTGCTTTCTTTAACGCTGCGAGCCCGGAACTTTCCAGTAACGAACGGCACGCGCGTTATCAGCACAGAACAGTTTACACCCTTTGGAGTGCCCCTTCTGATAACGCGCGTGCCGTTCGTTACTGGAAAGTTCCGGGCTCGCAGCGTTAAAGAAAGGAAACGCATCAAGGCAGATAACGATTATTGTTGTGTGGCAGAAGGGGCAAGCCAAAGGGTGTAACTTTGCCTAAGAGTGTATGGGCTCCAGGTGCCAGACGACCTAGCTACGCCACTGGTCATGCTGATAACGCGCATGCCGTTCGTTACTAAGAAAGGAAATGCTGACAAGACAGATGACGTTTATTGTTGTGTGGCAAGATATACGACTCAAAGGGGGGTGTAAACTTTTCTTAGAGTGTAGGTTATTCATCGGCGGAAGGGTTTGTATACCCTAAAATGTTCATCACCGAAGATTGACGAGTGCCGGAACGAGGGGCACTTGCACCGATTGGGCGCGTGGGTAGTCTACAGCACTCTGTTGAACCTACGACCTGCAGTACCGTGGCTCGATTCTTGGTATCACCTCAAATCCACCGTTCTCTATTTGACCGCGTGAAGGGCTATCGAAATGTGCACTTGTGCTGTCTTGTCTTGTCTTATCTGTCTGTTTCCTTACTTTTCAGTCACGGGCGCAACAGTTCATTGCTGTGTATAGCGTCTGCTGATGTCTGTGGAAGATCGGTCAAATTTAGCGCCAAGGGGCTTCGAAAGTTTCGAAAATTAACACTAGCTAGTCTACCATGGCCATGGTGCTTGTGCCGTACGTATGTGGAGGGTGTTGAACCCGGTGCTTCATGATTGCATCCCTGGACCGCTGCAGATAACTAGGCACTTGCCGGTGCTGTCCTATCGTTGCCAACAGGGAAGACTCTGCGCAGGCATGCTTTGATTCACGAATACCTCCGGGTTTACCGATTACCAAGTCGGGAGCAAACTCATCATAAAGTCGTTTCGAAAGTACGACATGGCCGCTTCACTGAAGTCTATCGCCGAAAACACATGACTTCGTAGAGCATCTGAGCCAACGACAGCTCGTCTGCAGCAGCCTCCCATTAATTAAGTTACGACCGAAACTGTGAAATTTGAGGAATCAGACAGCAGGGCAGCAAAGTTAGCAGATCAACCACACCCTATCTACATACACAGTAGACTCCCTTTAAGACCAACTCGAAGGGACCATGAAAATTTGTACCTCTTATAAGAAGTTTGCATATGAGAAGAATAATTGGCAACATGACCAGGTGCATCTAAATATCCTACTTCGAAAGTTGAACTTCGGCGACGCGGTCGCGGGGGCTGTATCTCGAACGCGATCTGCTTTTGGGGCAGTCTAGGTAGGCCGATAGGCTCTTAGCGTTGTGTGCGCTGTGTTCTCGCCGCTCAGTTTGCGTTGAAGCTATTGACAGCACGAAGGTCACGTCGCTCGCTGCTGCTGCCGCGATTTCTCACGCCAGCGTTTTGACAGTGAGCATCCGCGGTCATCTAGTGTGATGTGTTCATGTTTGCCTGTGCGCGCTGACACTATGCGTTAGTTCGGTTAGTAAGCGAATGTGTACAAGGGGGCGTTCTACTCCGGTGGCAGCTGCGCATGGCGCGGCCGCGCAAGGCCTGAATACGATCTGCGGTGCGGAGAGTCTAGGTGCACGAGGGCCGATAGTTTCGTATGCCCCATAGCACGTGAACGTATGCCCCATAATACGTATGCCCCATAGTACGTAGAACGTATGCCCCGTAGTACGTGAACGCGGGTGGCGCTTGCGCGCCACCCGCGTTCACGTAGCCAAACGTCACTGTCTCTTTTTGTTTCCCCCTCTTGTTTACGCCTGTGTCCACGGGCGATGGGCGCCGCACGCTTCCACTGAGGTCCCTGGATGAGCGCGAGGCGCATAGAAGCACTAGCCTACGGGATCGGTAGCTATGGCGGTCATTCCGAATGTTCGTCTTAACCTTAAGTTCACTGTATGTATGTATGTATGTATGTATGTATGTATGTATGTATGTATGTATGTATGTGAAGCCAACAAACAATGATAACAACATAGGGGAAATTGTACTTATCAATTGAATTAAAGAAATGATTTATATATATATATATATATATATAAAGAATGAGAAGTACAATTTCATGGTTATCATCGGTTTATTTGCCCAACAGTTTCAGTTGGTGGACCGACCTTATAGGTCAGGTGATATCATTTTTAAGTTTTGCTGAATTTTTACAGATCGGCTGTGGCATATAGCATAATTCTAATCCTTGAGCTGTAATATCCAAAGAGGCGGACTTTACTTGCGCTAGCAATCAATACGCATACTCAAACTTATTAAAAGAACTCACTAATTTACTCTTTAACTATTACTTTACGGCAGGTTGCAATTTATTAATTGTAGCAGGTGAGTTTTCAAGGCCTATCCATATGGAATGAATTTTCAGGATGGCACCAGTTTCGGGATATTGATTGCCAACGTGTGCGATGGAACACATGGGCGTTCCAGTTACTTTTGTGCTTCAATGCTTAAAATGGCGTTTTGTTAAAAACAGTAATAGTAGAACCACAGTGCCTTTTCACCACCAGTTTGATGGCGTATATGTCGGAACCCCTGCCATCCTCAAAATTCGTTCCAAGTGAATATGCCTTGCAAGCTCGCCGGCTACAATTCATAAATTGTAATATATGTGCCATAAAGCAACTAATAAAAAAATTACCGACGATTACGTTACTTCCTAATGCGAAATTTGAGCGCAGCAAATAAGCTGTTTCACCGGCGATGAGCTTCTGCTTCAGCCTCGCTTACTGCTGGTTGCTCTCGACGGCGGCGATGAACCTCCGCTTCGGCGGCGCGAACTGCAGGGTCTTCTCGGCGGCGGCGATGAGCTTCTGCTTCAGCCTCGCTTACTGCTGGTTGCTCTCGACGGCGGCGATGAGCCTCCGCTTCGGCGGCGCGAACGGCAGGGTCTTCTCGGCGGCGGCGCTTAGCCTCTGCTTCGGCGACGCGTGCTCCTGGATCACCTCGACGGCGGCGACGGTAAGCTTCTGCTTCGGCGGCACGCACCTCTGGATTCTGACGGCGACGGCGCTGGGCCTCTGCTCTGGCAGCTCGTTTAGCAGCAGCAGCAGCAGCAGCAGCAGCAGACGGAGGACTTCCATCGGTCGTCTCGCTCATGGCTCAGAAAGAACTGGCAGATAATTTCTCAGTGGCGAACGGCAGCGGCAATTTCGGCTCGGGCGGTGCACATATACAGATCCGCCGCCACCGATCTGGCTCTCTGATTGCCACCGCACAGGGGTTGCATTGGAGGAGGAGCGAAGAAAGGAATTAAGTTCGAGCCGGCGCTTTGACAACCGGAGACTCGCAGGAAGAGGGGGGAGGGGGGCGGCGTGTACACCCAGCGGCAAACGATGGGGGCAGAAGCGCGCGCAGCAAGCGGACAACACGATAAAGGGAGGAGGGAAGAGATAGCAGCGACTGACTGATGCCGCTGACGCCGATAGTGAGTCAACCCCAGCTGCGGAGTTGGTTTCAGGGACAACGCCGCCGATGCCGACACAAACAATATGATACCCTCGCTTCCGCAGCGCTAAGAACCAGGTCTAGCCGTGGGAAGGTGGTCACGTATTCGTCGACGTGCCGGGGCCTACGTGAAATAACCGGCGCGTCGGCAACTGAAGAGCACCCTATCCGCCACACAAGAACAGGGGGGGGGGGACCCTTTCCTCCTCTTTCTGCATGGCGGCGACGGTGTTCTATGCAGTCACGTTATCTTGACTCTCTAGCGGCGTCAGCGGCATCCAGCGGTATCAGTCGGTCGCTGCTAGCGCTGGGGGGATGAAAGGGGGGCGGAGCTGGTTACGAGGCCGACGACAACGCCGACGACGACGCGAAACCCAGGAACGGACGCCAAAGAGCTGCGCTCTAAAAAACTAATTAGTGAATTAGTGCTAGTACGTTGAACATGTGTTTCGATTTCTCGTGTTAGTAGTGTCTGCCTCTTCGAATAATTCAGCTCAAGGACAACAACCATGCTATCTGCCACAGGCTATTTTTTTTTTAATTCTCTATAAAGCTTAAAGATGATCACCGCGTATACTATCAGCGTGCTTACGGTTGAGTTTCTCGGGTACACATACAGGAGAGAGAAGCCTCATTACTTATCAATGTTTCGTACACGTAAGGATAAATAAACGCTAATAAATCGCTACTAAAACAAAGAGATTGAGCAAAGCGGGCTTCTCCGGTCAAACCTTTATGTTGTGGGGGAAAGCCAGCTTTGACGAAAAGTCTAGCAGCAAGCCACGCGCGCGCGCAGCGGCAGCTTTACCACGCTTTTACGCGAGCGATGTCACGTTGGAGATTTGAAGTTTGCTCCCAGACAGATATTATTTCCAACGTAGCACCAGAAAAGTATTGATTGGACCCCGGTAACGCTTTCGTCACAAGTATCACCGCGGTCCTCGGTATCACTTTAAGTTAGCTTCACCTAACCACGTGGCGGCGATGCGGCAAAGCACGCTTCAAAACCCGAGAAAGCACCGACAAATATAAAAGTGAAAGTAAATGGCGACGTACGATTATTCTTCGAGCAGCAGCTCACAATGTGTTTATAGAAGGTTCTGCGCAACGACCACTGGCCCTTTGGTCTTCACAGATGTGATCAACGCAGATCACTAGCTATGGAACTCCACTTTGGTGTTGCGGTGCTTCACTGCACCCAGTCTTCACTTCCTTCCTCTTTTCTTCTTTCTATTCCCCCTTTCCCTCACCCCCAGTGTAGGTTAGCAAACTGGACGCTCTTCTGGTTAACCTCCTTGCCTTTCCTCTCTTTTTTGTGTGTGTGTCCATCTCTCTCTGTCGCGATGAACGCAGACGACCGGCGTGCAACTCACTAGCTGCTGAAGATACCCTCGTATCAAAAAAGAGAGCGCTAACGGGACGTGAAGAAAGGACGACGGCACGAAAGCTTGTATTCAATGCGTCACACCACCCGCCTATAGGAAACGTAATAATTCATTAACCGCATCCAATCATTATCATTTGGCAACTCGCTGCAACGCGCATGCGTGGATGTGATACCAATGTTTACCACACAGCCACTGTGCCTCGGCGTCGTATATGATCAGACATCGCGAAAAATTATGCAGCTATCCTATACAGCAAAATAAAAGGCGTTAACATGAGTGTGTTTAGTCAGACATCAATTATACGTAGTGTTTAATACTTTGCTTTTTTTTTTTTACAACACTTGTCGTATTCCCTGCATGGTCCGCTAATCATTGTTAAGCTCCCAAGTGACCTTTTCTCCACCCACCCCCCCCCTTTTTTTTCTATTCATGATCTCGTTACCAGGGTGGTTGCCGATCGAAATGCAATGGTAATAAAGTATAGGTTCTGATGTAAGTGCATAATTAAATGCCGTTACGTCAGGGAGACGTCAGAGGGAGGCCGTAAATGCAAATTCACGGCCTCTCTTACAGTTAGGTTCGGCTGTATGTACGCCTCCTCCCTCTCGTTCCTCCATGATGCCAGCGATTTGTATACACCAGTGGCGAAGGCTCCCAAGATGCAGAACGGCGTCATGGCGTTCCCGGATGAGGCACGTGGCACTGCCGTCAAATCGAATGCAGGCAAAAATCATCACATCGTGGTCGACTCGATGACGTTATGTGACGTTGGTGTGGCTTCGCCCCTTAGAACGGGGCGGGGCCTAGCACTAGCCGCGATAGCAAAAGTTAAATACAATAAAATAACACTGTCGCAACAAAAACGAAGAAAAAAAGGAAACGATAAAACGTTCGTGACAGCACCGCCCTTCGACAGACGTAGTCAGCGCGTTGTTCATGACGCGGCCGCTGACCTCTATACTACGATCAGCGGATGCAACACAGTGAGTCTCGAGAAGCGTCGCGTCTTCTTCAATCCAGGGGAGGCGCAACTCGGAGGGGTGGAGTAACAGCTTGTGAGTCGAAGGTCGCTCGAGAATACGGGGGTTATATAACGCCGCCTAAGGAGCACCGGCGCAACGCTATATATCGCTTTCAATGCTTCGCTTCTAGCCCGAAACTGCCCAACTTCTCTAGTTTTTTTTGTTTTTTTCTTGAGTATACCTTTGCGCGTCTCGGGTCAGATCATAGCGCGGGCGGCGACTCCTTGAAAACGTCATCAACGTTATACCACCACTATCACCGCGCCAACGTTACCCAAAATACCGGTTCAAAGGGCCTATCGCACGTCCGCCATTGTCTCGAAACGGGATTTTGCGAACGGACTTTCTGGAACCTCACGCACCACAAGCCTGTGCACGTAGGCGAGCACAAAGCTTTTCGGACGATCCAAATGCGTTTTTCTCTCGCGATAAGAAGACGGGCGCGTAATTCTCGAAGCGAGGAAATAATTATTGCCGACGAAGACGAAAAAAAAAAAAAACGAAGCAACGCTCAAGCGTATATACGCGGCGAGGCTCGCGCGGCCACTGTTCAGCGCATCGGGAAATCCGCGTCCTCCCGAGAACTGTCGGCGCCCCAAACGTGCGTACGTACACATAACTATCGTACACCACTATATATATACACACGCAAGCCGGGGCCGGCAGCAGCATGTGAAACGGAGCGAGTCGTCGTCTCGTTCGCAGCTCCGACGCAAGCAGTGAGATTCGATCATCCAAGACATGGCGAACGTTCGCCCTCGGCTCTCGTATATTACAGTGCGTATAACATAACCGCTCGAACACGACACGAGGCACCCAGAAGCACCAACGGGAGCTCGCAACAGCAGCAGCAGCAGCAAACGCAGGAGCGACCGCTGTTGGGCCTGCGAATATTAACTGTTCGATCGTGACCGGCAGACGGGCACGTCTTGGGCAGCGAGCAGCAGCAGTATGTACGGCAGTAGCAAGGGGGAAGAAGGATACGCTCGGCCGAACCGCAAGCAATTCTGGGCCCGAAACCGCGAGAAAAAACACGAGTTCAACTCGTTTCCTCCCCTCCCCTCTCACCCACGGCCGTACCATCCTCTTTCTCTCGTGTTCGTCTGCTTCTTTCTTCTGCTTCTTCAGGGACCACGCCCCTTCGGCGGTGGCCATTTGTGGGCGCATGCATGCTGGAGCGATGCCATCCGCGCGCGCGATCGTCCGGCCGTGAACGGCGGTGGAAGGACGAAGAAAAACAACAACGAATCGAGAACGAAAGAAAAGGGCGTCTCGCGTTATTGCGCGTGTTCTTGTGTAACTGTTTCCGCGGCCGCGAACGAAACGGGAGCCGGGGTGCATACGGAAGAAAATTACATGAGACTCGGAGATCCGCGACCGCGCGTCCCGAGCAAGCAATCCCCGCGTCCCTCTTTCTTCTCAGTCCGTCGTACACGTACGTCGACAGTCCCGCCGGCGCTTGTCTGAAAGAGGATGGCGACAGCGAGACGAAAACGAGAGAGGAAGGGATGAAAGAGTTGGCGTATTATCGGGCTGCGCCCGGCAGGAACAACGGGGGAACATAACGTGTATCCTTCTATTTGGAAGGAATGTGTTTTCTACAAAAAAACTGCGTCTTTCACTTCCCCTTTTCCGGGACACATACATACTGCAGCTTACTTGTCGTATAGCTCCACACAGGGTACGTATTTGCGACGATCGCTTCGGGCGACACTATTGCCTTCACGTGACGTAGGGCTCAACCAGTCAATCAGCTCACCCGAATTTCGCTCAACCATCCAATCAGCGCACGACCTGACGGCGATATATATCGTCGAGGCGCAACACCATCGCCGAAAAGTGATCGTCGCGGAACCTCAGGGGACGTATTCTCGGACTATCACTTTCGTCGATACTATCGCCATCGCATGGCGCATAGGGCTCAAAGAGTCAATCGACTTCATCCGGTTTTGCTCGACCAGTCGATAAGCGCCAGCTGAAAGTGACATCGCCGAAAGCGATCGTCCGAGAATACGTCCCCCGCGCAGAGAACGCGTACAATGAAACGTTCAGCGTGGCCATCTGTACGAGCTATATACCTCAAATGTTCTTCCGGTGACCTGGGCTGCGTTGTCTAGAGAATTACGCAGTAAAACAACGAATGGTACCTGAATATCCTTACAGCAGCAAATGTGCGCTTTCGAGAGCGCGATAACTTTATTAAAGCGGAACTTTCTTTCCTCACCGAAGTTTCGTTCGTCTGCTCGGTCTCGTGGTGGTATGTGCTACGCAGCGCACACTTATCTGTCACACAATCGCCTCCCAGCATTTCACTCTTTCGTGCTGCGTGAAAGTTGCTGTCGTGAGCGGAGTGAAAGTTACTCTCTCAATGAAATGAACGAGATAACAGTATTTTTCTGTAACATTAGGGAAAATTAATAAACAGAACAGTTGTGTTAAATCACAGGAAAGAAACAAGCTAACAGAAAACAGAAGAGAACAGAAAAGGTGTACTAAAAATTGTCACATTATTTCACTTTTTCTTGTTGTTGTTGCTGTTTTCAAGAAAAAAGAAAAGTTCAGACGCGTGGAGTGAATCTGACGTGATCTTACTATTATTACTATGTACTGCAGTGAGCCGGTGTGGAAGTTGCTGCAAAGCCCTTAACTACACGTTCCTCTTGCATTCGGATTGTCGTGTGGGTTTACTTCACTTTTTTTTTTTTTTTGATGCGGTTTGATAGGGCTTTCGTGGAACAAACAGTGCGCGGATAATCTGAAAAACGGGAGGTCAGCGCGAGCTCGATTAATGATTCCCGCATGCAATAGTGTCGTCGTTGTTCTAAACAATCCCAGCTGCCACTGGGCTTTTCTTCAAGCATTAAACAGGAAGGAAAGGAAAAGGGGGATGGGAGGGGATAAAGGTCGCTTCATCACGCGAGCTCTGGGACAGATATCATTCCCGCGTTGTCGTGGCCTGTCTTCCGGTGTCTATTGTTGTGGTCATTTTATGCGGAACAGTTCAGAACAAATAAAGGTTAACCAGATCAGGCGAAAAAAAAAAAAAAAGAAGGGGTGGCTGTAGAGCATGCGGCAGTCAGCACGAAGTGATCACCGGCATTTTACCGCTAGCCTGACGAAGAAAAGTGCATAGACACTGCATTCTGCCCACACTAGCGATTAGTGCAGGAACTTGGAGACAACGAGCAACAACGTGAAAAAAATGTTAGGCGCAAGGTTGTGCGGGTTAGAGAGCCGACGCGTGGGTAGCCGGTATTCTATATTTGACATTAAGAGGGAACGGAGTTGTGTAGGCCGTGCATATGACAGCAAAAAACAGGTGGGCTACTAGAGTTACAGAATGGGCGCCACTGCAATGGAAGCACATTCGAGGTCGTCAGAGAGCCACGTGGCATGATGAAACTAGATCTGCGCGCATGGCATGGTTTCGGTTCTTGAGAGACAGGTTGTACTTGGAGTTTCGCAGCCTTCGCCTTGAAGTGGACATAAAGTAGGCTGATGGGTGACGATCAGCCGAGGGAGGTGTGTGCCACTGGAGAGATGGAAGATCTCTTGTTTCATATTGATCGAGAGCCTCACCGAGGACCAACCAACCGCAGTAGCTGAATGGCTATAGTCTGTGGTGACAGCGAAGTTGCGGGCCCGATTTCCGGCAGCCGCATTTTTATTGCGTTAGCATTAGGAGTTTCAAAGAGGGGGAAGAAGTGTGTGGGGGGGGAGCCAGTCACGTGATACAAATAGAGATAGAATGGGAGTGCGCGCGCGTCTGTGTGTGTATTTAATGCAACTGACGGTGACTACCGTCACCTGCATTTCGCTCCTCGAAGAGGCAGGACGTGTGTCGAGTGAGCTCCTGATCAACACTTTACTATGTGGTGAACGCGGTTTAAATAGTGGATCCGGGACCAGAAAGAGGTGCGACACGATTTGGGACGCCAAAACGCCGTCTGTTATTGACGTATACGCACGCGCATAGCAGAAACAGTTCTTCCCGCACCTCGTTACCATTATCATCATCAGTGCGATGCGCGCCGTCGACGTCGACCGTCACCCACGCGCCGATATGCTTGGCCGGCCGAATCGCTGGAGGCGGGGAGGTGGCCCTCCGAGCGAGATAACTGTAGCGCGTTAGGCCCCAGAGGCGGCCGGCACCGATGATGGGCCGCCGATCGCAGTCGTGACGCTCTAGACGGATGTGCGCGGCGGCCCCAGCTGCTTCCTCCTTCCCGCCGCTGCTCTTTCGCGGATGTAGTTGCCGCCGAAGCACGCACGCGGGCCGCAGCAGCCACGTTGTTGTTGTTGTAGCTGCTGCTGCTTCTTCCGCAGCTCGTGCACACACCTCGCCGCTGCAGAAGCAGACGGCGCGGCAGCAGCGGCGAGCAGACGACGGCGGGCGCAGTAGCAGACGACGGCAACGGCGGGAGCTTTACACAACGGGCAGCGCTGGCTCGTCTCGTCTCGTCGTCGTCTGCTTTTCGTTCTCGTACATCATACCTCTCTCCACCTAAAAGAGTGTGCAGCGGTGTGGAAGGTACGACGTTTGCAGAAGGGATCGCGAGTGTCGGGTCAGCGGCAGAGAGTAGTGTCCCGTCGTTTGGTATTACATTGGATTGCACACATAGCCGAGACACAGAACGCCTATGGCCGAGAGCGAACAAACGGTCACCGTGAGGGCCACTGACCTTTACTAGTGGCGAGAACGCGCGTACGTACAGTGCAGACAGTTTCTTGCATAGATGGAAAAAGCTTGGCAGCTTTGACAGGCCGGCGCTGGCTCCAGCTGCCGCACATGCTGCACGGTTTTGGCAGCAGAGAGAGAGAGGTACAGACGACGCAGTTGCCAAGAAGAAAGGGAGAGGGGATCTCCCTCGCCGCATTGCCGTTTGCGCGTACATTTTGACTAGCTTCGTTGTTGCTGTTATTATGCTTCATTAACCTCCTGGCTGAAATTAATGACGCTGGAATAGTTCCCCTTAATCATCTTTCGGTGGCAGCCCCCATCGAAGAAGAGTCGAGCCGACGCGAAAGACGACGCCGATGCGAGCGCTGTAAGCTCTTTTCGCCCGTTGCCTGCGTGCGCCAGACAAAAGGCCCGCGCTGCTGCTGCTGCCAAGCAGAGGCGTCTGCACGAGCTGCGAAGGGCGTGTGTGCGTGCAACGCGTCTGTGTACGCGCGAGTGTGTGCACAACAGGGCGCCGGTATCATAGCCGCAGGGAGATCCTGCCGAATCAGCAGCCGTTGCTGTGGGCCACGCGAACTCGTTACCTTACAACGCTCCGAGCACGTATTATAAGTGTGCGCGTACGTGCGCATGTGTCTAGCGCCATTGTTAAAGCCTGTTTTCACACGAAGCGATCTCGCTTGCGATTTTGCACCTGGCGAATGCGCACAGGTGCGGAATACGCCGCGATCGGAGCATATGAAGTAGGATTGCGAAGTCCGCATGCGCGGATAATCGTAAGTCCGAATAAAAAAACGAAGTGCCAAATCACTCCAATTCCACGCGGTACGATTTCGCTAGCGATTTGGCACTTGCCAATACGCAGGTGGCAGCGGCCAATGCATTGGTGCTGCAAATTTGCACTCGCGGGCCCTATGTGGGTGCGATTTTTCGATGCTCGGAGCTGCCCAATTTGTTTGCGAAATGGCACATACATGCGCCGTGGTAGGGAAACCAATAAGAACGCGGATCGTACGACACGTCACTGTGGCCTGCTGGCTTATTTGTTTGTTTGGTATATCGACGAGTTCAGACACAAACAAGCAAAAGAAAAAAAGCTTGGACGAAAACATTTGCTAATTTCTTTTACTTCGTTTTCACCGAAGCGAACTGGATTTGATGAAAACAAAGTAATACGATGCAGTTTAATTTTGTTTTACAATGTTTTCACCGACGCGGACAAACTCATTTATATAACAAAGGCTATAGTCTCCATTACGGACCAAAAAGATCTCACGCCCGCCGTTGGTACTCATTTCTTGTAACTGTTTCTTTCTTTTCTTTGTTTTGTGTCGCTGTGCTTTGTGTGTGTATTGTATTTTGCCACTTCTCTCTGTAAAGCGTTACGGCCCCAAGACTGACTAAATAAATAAATAAATAAATAAATAAATAAATAAATAAATAAATAGGCCTACGCCAAGAATAACTCCCTTTTCCACGAGGTGCTCGAAAACTTGTGGAAGTCACAGCTGCGAAAAAGGTAGTGTGAAACACTAGAAGGCGAAAAACGCCACGTTTATTGCAACACGCGCAAAGTGCAATAAAGTGACACGAAAGAGCAACTCTAAATCAGCATAGTACACCGATCAGGAATTCCTTTAAAAAACGTTGTTTTCGTTAATTGCACGGTTCGTTATGTGAAAAAAAAAAAAAACATTACCTTTGCCGCCATAACTTCGTGTCGTCGTCACAGATTGCAACATTATATATATATATATATATATATATATATATATATATATATATATATATATATATATATATATATATATATATATATATTTGCAGGAAGCTGATATGATAGTCAAGAACAAAGAAAAGCTAGTAGTGGAAAATAATTGAGGCCGAGGTGATATACAGACTGGACACACGATGTGTCTGCACACCCTGCCCGATTACCTGGAAAAGAACTTGCATTTTTTCGTGGCGATTTCAAATAGTTTTGCGATCACGCGCACTCACTGTCATTCGTGCATGCGTATAGGATATGTACTACGTCAAAAAAAAAAAAAAAGAGGGGGGGGTGACGTGGCGTCGCGGCGATGCCTTCTCCGCTCGCGCAACAGCTGGCGCGCCATCGCTGCTGCAGGTGTTCCCTCTCGCCCGCTCTGCTCCGTAGGCGTAGTGTCGCGTGACGTCGACGAGACGTGGCGTCGCGGCTAATGGAAATTTAGGTACCGTTTCGCTGCTACAGACGCCGGCTTTCTTTTTTTCGCTCAACGGGCCATTACATGCTTTCGCATCGATAAACATTTGTTGAAAGTTGGCGCTTGTGTTGTCTTGCCTCCTTTGTCCCAATCTCAAGTTTGCTCTACTGTTCCGACGGGGTGTACCGGCCAACTAGCGCAAGCCGCTCGTGCGAACAGTCGAAAATTCTTTCTTTCTCCAGTGCCCCTTTAGTGGCCGGGTTATACTAAAGAAGTGGGATTCGTAAGTCGCACTTCCGGAATATCGAGAACGCCACTCCTGCCACGAGCGTATGAGTTACCGCCAATAAAGATGCAATAAAAGCAGAAGGCGGGTGGCGGCGCCACTTCGAAGTTCCTGCATGAGCTTCCTGTGACGTCGCATATTTTGACGGCGTCTGCTCGTAGGTATTGTTTATCTTTTATCGCGAAGATGCGTTACATTGTATTCTAAAGGAGGCGAAGACCGAACTTAGCAAGCTTTGAAAATTTTTACTGTGGTCACAACGATCCATATATACCAAAAGGTGCACCTTGAAATCGCTGACGTCGCACTGACGTGCCAGCGCTTGGATTTCGGTGCAACAGCAGCGGTTACTACTACTACAACTACTAACTGCTAGTATACTATTACTGCTGCTACTTCTACCACTGTTATATACCGGGTGTCCCAGCTAACTTGAACCAAGGGTTTAAAAATGAAATATCGGGGTCAGGAGAGTGAAACTACCTGCATATTGGTGACAGGCATTTGGCGCACCACAGGAAATTTTTTGTATTGCAATTACTTAACTAGTAATTAAAATAATTTTTTTAAAATTTTTAATATTGACTTTAGACACTAAGTGTGATTCGCAAAGTTGGAGAGCACTTTCAGAAACCCCCATTCCATTATTCGCCATAAAGAAAACCTTACGTGTACCTCTTTTTTCGAGCTCGAAAGAAAGCCCGCGAAATACAAAAAAAACCACGTGACGAGCGCATTCGCGCGCCGCGATCGTGCTGCTCTCAACCGTGCTTTCAGTGAACGAAATCAGCTCCGGTATTCATTCGGCGGCCCCGTTTCAGAGGCAGGCCGATATCTTGGTGGTGGTTTCTTCGGCCGTGTCAGCCAGTTCGCGCGTGACGGTGTAAATTGCAGCGAGTGCGCTGCGCTTTGCAGTCGCGATAAAGACTGCCAAGCTCGAAGTTTTCAAATGAGAGGAGTTTTATTTGCCAGTTGCAAAGAAAATAAAAGTGGCGGTTTATGGCTTGGCTGTGCGGCGATGACAGCCGTGGCATGCGGTTGTCCTGACTCCATTTCATTTCGGTTTCTTACCAATTATAAAAAGTGCTCGAATAGGTCACCTTGTGCGACGATACAGCTATGGCATCTTGTAACCAAATCAGCCGTTGCATTTCGTATGACAGCCTCAGGCATGTTTAAACAGACTTCCGTTATTTTGTCTTTAAGGTCTTGCGGTGTGGAAGTTGGTGTGCTGTACACCTTGTCCTTGATATGACCCCACAAAAAGTAGTCCAGAGGTGTCATATCAGGAGACCTGGCTGGCCAGTTCACGGGACCTAGTCGTCCTATCCATTTCTGCGGGAACGCTGCGTCGAGCCAGGTCCGAGCCTTGGCGCTGCTGTGCGCGGGGGCGCCATCGTGTTGAAACCACACATTTGTGGCCCTGGCGAGCGGTAGATCCGAAAGGAAGTCGTCAACGGGTCCTCTGAGGATATCATTGGTGTAGCGATCTGCTGTCAGCGTCTGGTCGAAAAACACAGGCCCGATCAAACTACCGTCGAAAAGTCCACACCAAACACTAAATGACCACTGGTACTGGTGCTGCGTCTGTAAAACCCAGTAGGGATTTGAATCGCTCCAGTAATGAGCATTGTGCAGGTTCACCTGTGAATTGCGCGAAAAACTAGCTTCGTCACTCCATATCACTTTGTTCAAAAAATCCGGGTCGTCCTGCATCTTTATCAGAATCCAATTAGCAAAATCGGTCCTGTTTTGGAAGTCCCGTGGCAACAGATTTTGATGAAGCTGTACGTGGTACGGATGCAGGCGGTGTTTGCGCAGTATTCGCCAAACTGATGACCTGGAGACTCCGGTATCCTCGCTCACGCTGCGCACGCTTGCTTGGGGTTCCAGAGCGAACAGCGATAAAATATGCGTCTCGAAGTCCTCGTCAAAAACAGGTGCTCTGTGTCGTGTGGACGTAAAACTGCCCATCCGTCGCAGCGTCTCGAAGGCACGCAGGATCGTTACTGAACTTGGCCGCCTGCCTGGGTGCCATTGTTGCATAAGGTCTGCAGCGCGCCTTCTGTTCCCATGACATGCACCTAGAGCCAGAACCATGTCTGCTTTCTCTTCATTTGTAAACGGCATGTCTGCAGTGCTAGTAATCACTACACCAAAGATTCAGTCTCGCATGAGAGTGGCATAAGAAGAGCACACGACAAACTGTGCTTCACCGCTGCTTCCAGCTTTCAAAATCCTCATTAGGAAACTGCAACACACAGCCGCCAACACCTCGCGGCGAAACATTATTCCCTGTATTTCTCTTTTGCTTCTGAGTGACAAAGCAGACTCGCCATCTCAGTATCTTATCAGATTGGGACTAAGTCGTCGTCGCCGGGTGCCAACTAGCTGACGCGGACGAAAAACCCCCGCCAAGATATCGGCCTGCCGCTGCAACGGGGCCGTCGAATAAAGGCCGGAGCTGATTTCGTTCACTGAAAGCACGGTTGAGAGCAGCACGATCGCGACGCGCAAATGTGCTCGTCACGTGATTTTTTTTGTATTTCGCGGGCTTTCTTTCGAGCTCGGAAAAAGAGGTACACGTAAGGTTTTCTTTATGGCGAATAATGGAATGCGGGTTTCTGAAAGTGCTCTCCAACTTTGCGAATCACATTTAGTGTCTAAAGTCAATATTAAAAAATTTAAAAAAATTATCTTAATTACTAGTTAAGTAATTGCGATACAAAAAATTTCCCGTGGTGCGCCAAATGCCTATCACCAATATGCAGTTAGTTTCACTCTCCTGACTCCAATATTTCATTTTTAAACCCTTGGTTCAAGTTAGCTGGGACACCCGGTATAACTGAAATACTACTACTACTACCACTACCACAACAACTACTACTACTGCTGCTACGACTACTGACAAACTAACAGCCGGTGCGTCATTCGAGAAAGAAAAGGAGCTGAAGTCCGCGGACGCGACACGGCGTGGTTTCGGCGCATGCGCGACGTGTATAGACGGCGCCGGAAAAAAAAAAAAAAGTGCGATGCCCGCAGCGTCGACAAGCGTACTTCACGCCCCAGACTCCTCGCACACCACTCCACGTGTACGTGGCCTCACAAAGGCAGCCCGCCCAAGGCGATATCGGCGTCCGTATGTATCAACATGTATCCCACAAGAAAAGTATACCGACCGGCCGCGCACAGCACAATGCCCAGTAATCTGTACTCGGCAACCGTAGCCATTCTTTCGCGAACCTGAGCCATATATATATATATATATATATATATATATATATATATACACACGAGGCTATTCCTACATTCAAGCAATAACAGCGTTTTTTTTTTTTTTTTTTTTTTTTTCAAACGCGCCCGCTGTCTCCCCGGGTGTGCGGAGGAGCGATCGAGGATGACTGGACGATCGTGCGAGACTGCATGCATGCGCATCACTCGTTCGATCCGCTCCGCGCTCCGTCGACTGCGGTAATCGCGCGCGCGCAAGGGCAGGGAGCGTCAAGACGGGGACGCCACGGCCTCACAGGTAACGGGAGAGCCGCTTCCGATGGGCACTAAAAAACAATGTTAAGGTTAAGCTGAATTGCTCAGACACTACAGAAGAAAAAAGAAAAAGAGAGAAGAAAAGGATTGCTGGTTCTCCCGTAGTCGAGAGTAGATGTAAGCATGAAATGGCAACCGGCAAAAGCAGATTGGTTGGAGATGATACTATAGTCACTATCTTATAATGGGTTTAGTGCATGTTCGCAACGCACACCACACAGCACCACATCGCACCACGCCATACTGTATACACTGGTCCATATGGACGCTGCCCAGCTAGAAGAAGAAAATCGGCTGACGGCGGCACGACAGGCAGCGAGAGACGCCAGGGGGAGGGCGCACTGCCCAGCTAGAAGGAGGACATCGCCTGGAGGAGGGGCCACGCGATGGGGCGCCATCTCTCGAGGCGACGCAAAACCCGCGCCGCGTAACTCGCGGACCACTGGCGTTCAATAGACCAAAGGCAAGCCTGTCTCAGCGCCAAAAGATGACAATCAGTTGTATGGTGCCCTGTAGCTGCCTTTCGAACATCGCCTATAGGAAATGAGAAATAAAACTTCGGCGTACTAGAAGTTACAGCTTGAGTGATATTGTGAACAAAGATAAGGAAGAACTCGGAAGCAATATTTTTGTAACTTGTTTGGGCAGTATAACTAGCGTATGTAGTGCGGTCCTGTACAAAGGGGTGGGGATCATAGACCGCATTTTCTTCAGTTTAGACTTGTTGCCCGGATTATCTCGTCTTGTTCGCGCAAGGTAGCGAATGATAAATGCATGCATTCCGCACAAACACAGACCAACGCGCATGTAGGAAAGGAGTGCGTTGTAGCATGTACCTTCTGGAAGCTAGTTGAAAGGTTGTTTGGAATATCCATCGTGCGGCCACCACAGCGCCGAGATTGGTTTGCGAGTCTTGTATACTACAGCGCTAGCTGCGTTTTGTGGTGCTTCCGCAACATTTCAGAACCATCTCGGCAGTCAAATAGAGCAATGTACCCCAACATGCGCAAACTACGGGTGATAGTATATGAGGTCATCTTGGAGAACAGTTGTTCGGGGAAGCTGAGTTTCTTCGTCGCAGGTCTACGCTGTATACCTAACCGTCCCCCGAGGTAGTCTTTCTACAGCCAGAATAATGCTCAAATTCTCTTTGCCTGAGTTGAGACTTTGTATATTTACGTGCCCCGGGTGTCTTTCGTAAATTCGAGGCTGTCAATAATGCTTCTCCGTGGACGCTGTAACGATGTTTTGTTGTTGTTGTGTGTGGCAAAGCCAGTGTCAAGCAAATACCATTTATTATTTCATTTGCTGGTCTGTTTAGTTTATATCAAGTATGATGTGTTGCATGTGCTGTACCTTATATTGTACTTTACGTTTATACCACAGCTGTAAGCGTGCCTACTGGTGAATAAATTTCCTTGCAAACTTGACCGGATGTTCTCGTTTGAGTTCCCGGATAGCAGCTCTGGCTTTTGGCTGAAGGTCACTTGAAGGTCTCCGACAACGGGAGCTAAAGGCATTTGAATAGCAACGAATAGCGCGTAGACGACGAGACAGTACAAGCTCTAACTTCCAACAAATTCTATTTTTCATATACATCGCCTTTATATGCCCGAAGAACATGCCACTCAGTCAATCGGTATCAGGGTTCAGCGGTGCCTTCGGCTCCCATCAACGCAAATGACTAATAACATTAACAGCATCTGTTCTTTCGTGTATTTCTTGAAATACATGACATATGAATAAAAATGGGTTGGAGCGCATTCGGCAGACATAGTCAGGTCCTGACTGGACGCTTACCATTATCATTAAGAAGAAAGGTGTACAATCAATGCATTCTACCGGTACTGGCAAACGGGGTAGAAACTTGGAGACTGACAAAGAAGCTCGAAAACAAGTTAAGGACCACGCAGCGCAAAGAGCGATGGAACGAAGAATGTTAGGCATAACGTTAAGAGACCGGAAGAGAGCGGTGTGGATCAGAGAGCAAACAGGGATAGCCGATATTCTACTTGACATTAAGAGAAAGAAATGGAGCTGGGTAGGTCATATAATGCGTAGGTTACATAACCGGTGGACCATTAGGGTTACAGAATGGGTGCCAAGGGAAGGGAAGCGCAGTCGAGGACAGCAGAAGAATAGGTGGGGTTATGAAATTCGGAAATTCGCAGGCGCAGGTTGGTATCGGTTGGCGCAGGACAGGGGTAATTGGAGATCGCAGGGAGAGGCCTTCGTCCTGCAGTGGACATAAAATAGGGTGGTGGTGGTGATGATGATGATGATGATGATGATGATGATGATGATGATGACGACGACGACGACGACGACGTCGACGACGCCATAACGAAAGATTTGACAAAATTCGACTCCTCCAGTTGATCATTCGATTTTGTGCTCTTGCCATCCCTTTTTGTTTTCTCCCTAATTTACAAAAGGTAATTTACTACTTACTGCTGTATCTAAACAGAAGGTCCATATAAATTGCAATAAAACTATATAGAAAAAACATAATTTTTATATTGACTCTTGCAAGGGGTGCCAGAAGCGAATCAAATCGCACACCGAATCGGACGTCAAGCTTGAACTCTCGCGCATGTCAGTTGCAGAGAGGAGCGGGAAAAGGGGGGAGGGGTCACCTTTGCTCGCTCGCCCGTTCGTTGCAGAGAGGTATTAAGGCGCCGAGGAAAAGGGCCCGTGCTCTTGGGCAAATGAGTTGTGCAGAAAAGCCGGAGGGAACGTGAGTGTCCCGCTATCTATCTACACACTCGGCGCCAGCCGCTTGCCACGCCTAACATCCGGGGCACCCCACGGGCGTCTCTCCTCTTTCGGTCGTTATCCGTCTTTCCGCCGTCGAATAGAAACAGTGCACATAGACGTGGCGCATTCTTTCTTTCCGACCCTTTCTTTCGAATACGCTAAAAGATTTCTTTAAATATAACTTTTTTTGCGAAGGTAATGCACTGCGTGAAACAATAAACAAATGAGAAAAAAAGAAGCACTTACGGTTTGGCGACGTGACGACTGCTTCTCTTTTTTTTTTTTTTTTTTTGACCGCCCACGAAGTAACGCCCAAGCCCGAATGGACAAGTTGCGCCATTCATGGGCATGTGCAACACTATATAGGTATGCTAAGCATTTTTTCGCCAATCCTCCTTCATTAATAGATGTAAGGTTGTGCGAATATTCGAAACTTTCAGATAACGAATCGATTAGTTCGATTCGTTATTATTAATAGTGATTATTCGATTCGGTCTTCGAATCGAATAATGGCGATTCGTAAGCGCGAATACGGTTTCGAATGCTTTTCGCATATTCTGAAACATCATCTTCGCCCAAATAAAGATGAAATTGGAGCAAAAGTACGGTAAGTTTTCACCCCCGCGGGCACATAGCATTGACATAAAAGATGAGAACTTGCATTGTGGAGCATGCAGGCTACATCAGTTCATCATCATCAGCCTGATTACGCCCACTGCAGGGCAAAGGCCTCTCCCATACTTCTCCAACTACCCCGGTCATGTACTAATTGTGGCCATGTTGACCCTCCAAACTTCCTAATCTCATCTGCCCACCTAACTTTCTGTCGCCCCCTACATCAGTTAGGTAGCCATATTTTACAGGCTGTACAGCGGTAATTCGCACTCTCTCAAGCACCATGTGCATGCGAAGAGACCAATTGTTTGTTTTTAATGCTCCATTCGCGCTTTTGATAAACAACGCTTCATAACGTGCTATGTAATGACAGAAACTTGCTAATTTTAAGAACACTCCATGGGATGTGAGCATCGTTCTGTATTAATTGCGATAACGGCTGCTGATTGTTCGAAAACTATACGATTCGCTTCTGGCACTATTCGATTCGTATTCGGTTCGGTATCGAAAATCACTATTCGCACACTCCTATAGATATAGGTACCGCTGGGTAGGTTCACGGATATACAAGCATAACAGGAGTCGAGGAGTAAAGAAGTCGCGGCAACAGAAAATCGAACGAGTTAGCTGCAGAGAAGCGAAAAAGTAGGCATCAAACGCAGCCGAATGTGGAGTAAGAAGCGAATTGAACAGAATGGGACGATAGCAGCAATTTTTCTTTAAAAAAATTATTGTAACAGTCGTTTCACAGCCCTATTCATGGCCAATCCCCCAGAGTGGGTTGCGCCATTTCAATAAAGAACAAGAACAAGGAATTGAGCGAACAGCTATGAGCTACCGAAAAGTGAAGAAGTTAGTAATAGAAACTGAAATTCAAGTCGGCTACACAGAATTGAGGAATGTGGCACTACGGTCTGTTGGTACACAGCTTAAATTAAAGCTAATCGCATTACCGTCGGCATTAATCGCGAGTAACAGTTCAACGCACTAAAAGAACCACATAGAAGCAAAGAACCGTGTAAACAACTCCATTTGGTGTCTCTGAACACGCTCTGCAACTTTGACAATCAAACTTGCTTACTAAAAACGAGTATTTACAGTATTGCGTAATTTCCCTTATAGCTAATTAGCCAACCAATCGTACTCCAAAAATTCCTGTACAGTGGTCGTGCAGAAAGGTTTGTTAGGAGCGACTGCATATCAGAACTACGGTGCAAGCAGCGAAGAACGAATTTGAGTTAGTATACCTGGTGATGATCAACGCAGTGCTTAACACAGGTTAGAACGCTGAGCTGTACCATTATGAACTCAGGACAACTGCTGACAATGCGGCGTTTTTCACAATCGCCTATGGTGCACCGCTTAGGAAAAGAGGGGGAAAAGACGACCTTGGTTCGAGTTCACGTGAACCACTCGGTATAATATAAACCCGAAAGCCCTACCATGCAGCGTCGTCACCAGCGGCTTCAGCGACGGCATGTCGATATATGTAAATGCACGGGAGACATGGATCAGCAGAGAGCTACACACCACATCTGGAGGGAGGTATGTGAAAAGTGGCCTGCCGGTAATAAGGGCTTCTCTGCAGAGACGCACTTCGCTTGTACCGGCAGCTCCTGGGAAAGCGCCAGCGTCCACTTTCTCGCCAACAGGGGACGTCGCGAGCGGTACGTGCGCCAATTAAATTTCGTCGAACGTCGCGCCCCCTGCCGGTGCTGCTTGGCGCCCGGCGTCCTCTGGGGGTGTTTTTCTGGACACTGAGATACTGCCACATTGTCGAATTTACCATCTTAGCTCTCGGCTCTGATTGGCTTACGTGGCGGCTACACTCCTTCTGACTCGCTCTAAGCGTAAACATGGCGGAGTTTGACGGTGGGCTGTGTGTTAGAAGCCTGGTGGCCATGACATTCTTCCGGCGTTGTAATATTAGCTTCAAGCGACTGGAGAATGTATATATATATATATATATATATATATATATATATATATATATATATATATATATATATATATATATATATATATATATATATGTGTGTGTGTGTGTGTGTGTGTGTGTGTGTGTGTGTGTGTGTGTGTGTGTGTGTGTGTGTGTGTGTGTGTGTGTATTCCGTTGCGCGTTCGCAGCCCTGTGGCCTCGCTTACATTTCAGAGCACATGGCAGTCATTAAGAATCTGCGCTGTCTTCGGCTCAAACTGATCCCCGAATCAAGCAGGCCCTGAACACTTTCAGAGCAAGTGTGCAAGATGCTGACGGCTGTCCGTGGAACAGAATAATTGACGATATCGAGAACAGCACTTCTGGTAAGTTCTAGCCGATGCCGGAAGCCGACATCCCTTTTCAGTATGGGTTATTCTTTGTTCTACCTAAAGGGATTCGCCAACGCACTGCAACCAGGGCTAGACAAAGATACTTTGTAAGTGTATCATGATAGGATACAATATACGCGGGCAACAAGTATTTGAGATGCATATACAAGATACTACCGCAATTATTGCATGCGATACAATACTTTTCATTTGTATATTTAGATATCTTGATAGACTCGCAGGTTCCTTATTATAGATCTATATAATGCAGAAGCAAACGCGTATGAACAATAATATGAACAATTTACCTGGAAATTTCTTAACTCCGCTCAACCTTGTTTCAATTGAATTAAATATCTGTTAATATCTCAAAATGGTGGTCTTTCTTGCTCGAGTATAACATTTTCATTTCGAAACTATTTATTCCGGTTGCTTTAGCTGCTGAACATGAAAGCTCTTTATTCTTTATACGCTGCTCTGTCAGGGGTTTGTGTTTGTTGATGTTGTAATTGATGGGAGTCGCTGTTCTGCTTGCCGACCAGCTAGCGGTTCGCCATCTAAATACGAGAACGCCAATACGAAGCCTCTGCACGATGGCGCAAATACCGCTGTGGGGTTTTACCTTGTCCGTAAACGTATTACCGTTTACGCATGCAACGTAGTCCACAAAATTGCTTTTGGTGCTTGCGAGCAACAATAAAAATGGTCGCCTCTTGCCCGGAAGCAGCGCCATCCGCGCTTTGATTCACAACAGTCAAACTTACATCCACGAGCTCGTTCAAATAACTGGTGTGGGAAAGCCGCTAGACGCAAGGCGGCCCCATTCCTGCACTCTTCAGGTTTGGAACAACGCACGACTTCAGAGAAACTTCGATAACGAAACTATGGCGGCCTCGAAATTTGAGCGAACGACGCCGCACGCATTGGCGTATACCACACAGTGCGGTGGCTACAAGCAAATGTCATGGCCCCGACGTAACCAAAAAGCAAAAGGTCGGCTGCGCGAATACGTTCGCCCGCTTGTATTTGTCTATACGGCGCGTGCGCCCCCACGTGACTCTGCTCCACCACCAGGGACGCACAGGCCTCATCCGCCTGCCCTCGTTGGAGGGCTCTGGCGGAAAGATAAAAGAACGTCGCTTCCTTTAGGTGCATTCATGTGGATTAGTGGCAGCAGTATCAGCTTGAGAAGCGGAGTTCAACCAACGTTTCTAGTTTCACACGGTGATGTTGCGATAGCAGCATCTTGTATCTTGAGATAAACGCTACATTCTTTCGTGTATCCGAAATACAGAACTGATACACGTCTTACCAGACGTATCATCACACAGTTGCGAGACACCCAAAGATCATCTGAGATAGTACCTATAAGATGCATGTATCTTCGATACTGCCCAGCACTGATACCGATGAATGCACAGTCGACCCCTGTGCGTGAAGACGACTGGAACACCGTCCCCAGCGCTCGTCGCCTTACTACATTAAGTCGATGAAGCACTTTTGTGCTCCTTGACGATAAGTCGGCTGTATACGAACGTCCTTAATTATTACTGTGTGGCGCCGACCGAGCGCGTGCGTGCTTGTACCGCGTGTTTCCTTCCTCTCTCACATGTCTGTTACCCTTTCTCCTTCCTCAACCAATAGGGAAGCCGACCACACGCTTTCCTGGTCAACATCTACCCGCTCTTTTTTCTTTTTTTTTTTTATCGCCTCGTCTCCTCAGAGCTTTCTCGTGTGCGTTACTTTGGCGTAACGTCACGTTACGCGCCGCGAGTCGCAGAATCTATACGTGATTCCTGCGCCCCCGTGTTTCCTCGTACCAGGCACGTACCCAGGATTTTTTTTCGGGGGGGGCCCACCCCCTCCATCATAATCATCATCATCATCATCATCAGCAGCAGCAGCAGCAGCAGCAGCAGCAGCAGCAGCAGCAGCAGCAGCAGCAGCCTGTTTTATGTGCACTGCAGGACGAAGGCCTCTCCCTGCGATCTCCAATTACCCTGTCCTGCGCCAACTGATTCCAACTAGCGCCCGCGAATTTCCTAATTTCATCGCTCGACCTAGTGTTTTGTCGTCCTCGATTGCGTTTCCCTTCTCTTGGAACCCATTCTGTAACCCTAATTGTCCAACGGTTATCTAACCGGCACATTACATGACCTGCCCAGCTACATTTTTTCCTCTTGATTTCAATTTGAATATCGTCTATACCCGTTCGCTCTCTGATCCAAACCGCTATCTTTCTCTCTCTTAACGTTGTGCCTAGCAATCTTCGTTCGATCGCTCTTTGCGCTGTCCTTAACTTGCTCTCAAGTCTCTGCCCCATATGTCAGCACTGGCAAAATGCACTGATTGCACACCTTACTTTTTAATAATAATGGTAAGTTTCCAGTCAGGAGCTGACAATGTCTGCCGTATGCGATCCAACCTATTTTTATTCTTCTGTGAATTTCCTTCTCATGATCAGGGTTCCCTGTGATTGATTGACCTAGGTAAACGTACTCCTTCACAGTCTCTAGTGGCTGACTGGCGATCCTGATCTCTTGTTCCTTTGCCCGGCTATTTATCATTATCTTCATCTTCTGCATATTAATATTCAACCCCACTCTTACACTCTCTCTGTTAAGGTCTCCAATCATTTGTTGTAACTCGTCTGCATTGTTGTTGAATAGAACAATGTCATCGGCAAACCGAAGGTTGCTGAGATATTTGCCGTCGATCTTTATTCCTAAGCCTTCCCAGTTTAATAGCTTGAATTCTTCTAAGCACGCAGTGAATAGCTTTGGAGAAATTTTGTTTCCCTGTCTGACCCCTTTCTCTATAGGTATCTCCCCTGCTTTTCTTGTATAGAATTAAGGTAGCTGTAGAACCTCTGTAGATATTCTTCCGCGAAGGACGAGTCAGTAAGACGAGAAACTATTTACAGATTATATTTACAACAACGGTTGCAGCGCTGACCGGTTAGATTCACAGCGCGAGCCCAGGTCGTTCTTCCTCCTCTTTTCTGGAGTGATGGCGCCCACGCGCATCGTTCAAACAAACAAATACCACACGCATGTAGCAATACTTTCCAAGCTTTTTACGTAAGCGTTCTGTATTCCTTGATTACGTAGTGCCTCTATGACTGCTGGTATCTCTACTGAATCAAATGCATTTTCGTAATCTATGTAAGCCACATAGAGAGGCTTATTGTACTCTGCAGATTTCGCGATAACCTGATTGATGACATGGATGTGATCCTGATTTTGGCTTCTAGCGCGAAGTGAAACACGGACACAGAAAGGATCAGACAGGACGAGCGCTAGGATGTGATCCATTGTAAAGTATCTCTTCCTGAAGCCACCCTGTTCCCTTGGTTGATAAAATCCAGTGTTGCCCTTATTTTATTGGATATTATTTTGGTAAATATTTTATGTAATACTGGGAGCTAGCTAATGGTCCTATAATTTTTCAATTCTTTAATGTCTCCTTTTTTGTGGATTAGTATGTCTGCATTCTTCCAGTTTTCTGGGACCCTTGCAGTCGATAGACACTTCGTATAAAGAGCCGCCAGTTTTCCAAGCATTATGTCTCCTCCATCTTTGATTAAATCGACTGTTATTCCACCTTTTCCTCCTGCTCTTCATCGTTTCATGTCTTGCAGGGCCCTTCTGACCTCATGGCTAGTTATAGGAGAGTTTCTCTATCCTGGTCTTTACTGTTTCTAAGTGAGGTATCGTGACTCCTCTGGGTACTGTATACAGGTCAGCTTATAATATTTCCGCTGATTTTACTATATCTTCGAGATTGCTGATGATATTATCCTTCTTATCTTTTAGTGCATACATCATGGTTTGTCCTATGCCAGGTTTTTTTTTTACTGATTTCAGGCTGCGTTCATTTTTTACGGCTTCTTCAGTCTTTCTCGTGTTATAGTTTCGAATATCAGTTATTTTCGCCTTGTTGATCAGTTTTGACAGTTCCGCGAATTGCGTAACGCTGTGCGGCCGCCAGTCCCATACACCCGCGTAGAGCGCAGGACTCTGCGATTCTAGACGTACTGCGCTCACCGCGATAGGTTAGAAAAACACTCACATAAGCACAGCAGAGAAGTGGCTACGTGAGGCGATTCGACCGATAACTATGGAAGCGTCATTCAAAACAAGTAATTGTTTTCCACTTCTGGCGGCCTTTTCTCTACTTCCTTTTTAAATAAAAAGTTGTTGATGCATAAATATTCTCATAAACAACGGTTAACTTTTTTATTATTCGCTTTTGCTTGCAGTTTGGTTGTTGCCTTGGCTCTCTCCCTTAGTAGATCGCTTAATTTCTCAACTTGCGATTTTTTGTTTCCAGTTGCCAATTTTGCACGAAAAGTGCTATACAATTAGGGAAAAACAGATGAGGTAATGGGCGACAGTCATCTTGCTTATGGGTTTAAGGGTTATTGCAGGGTTTCATGATGGACGTTCTTGCACATTATTTTATTTCCCACCTTATCTAACCCATATCACGTGTATGTGGTTCCGGGCATCTGCCAGCGTCGCGGCGAGCCGTAACTCGAGGAAATAATGAAGCAAATGAAAAAGTTAAACGCAGTTGGCGTTTTCTCCGGCCGCAACTCGTTCCATGAGAGTACAGACCAGCTGAGTAACAGCCGTATCCCTCTCCTGGTCCCAGGATCAGCCTAAACAGAAAATGTTGAACTAACGAAAGCAACAGCTATGCGCGTGACGGTTGAATAGATGGTGACAACTGAACGCATCTCGAGTTAATCGCACGGGTGCGGAATCTATGAGAAAACTGTCCTTCACATTACAAGAGATGCCGACAACTACCGCCATCTAAAAGGAGTGAAAAAGGCAGCATAATGCTGACCGATGAACAGCTGCCAAGTATCAACATTGATCTGGCGGCGCTTTAGGAATGTGTGAGGAGTGGTGGCGTGGGTGGGGGGGGGGGGGGGGGTGTTATGCCACTTGATATCGGGGGGGGGGGCCCGGGCCCCCCCCGGCCCCCCCCCCCTGGGTACGTGCCTGCCTCGTACTTTCAAGCGCGTGTTAACGATGATCATCACTCCAGAGTGAACCCTATTTGTGTTTGAACTGTTGGCGCGATTTTTGGCAGTGGCGCACAAAAGCGTTTTCTAATAATGCCAAATTTTTCTCCCGCCAACAGTGAACTTGCAGTCGACCATAAAGGTTTGCGGGACGCGGGTTCCACGGCAAATGTTGACGTCTGCTCCGTTAGGTAAAGCAGTGCTTCTAATACATCATTATGTCGTCAAGGCTAACTACGCAATGCAACTTTGAATTCGAGGCTTCTAGCGGATTAAGCCTTTTTCCGCGAATCCCGTGCACCGCAAGCTTTCGTGGTCCTGTGTACGCACTCGATTCACACCAAAGGCACATAAAGTGATCGCCACGCTGTTGGCTGCCCGCAGAGAATCCGACCAAGAAAGCGTCGATCACTCGGTGGCAGCAGACGACAGCGCGGCGATAGCAGACGGCTACTATTACGGAACAAAATGGCGGAAGGGTGACGGACGGCCGGGGGGAGGGGGGAGCGCGCGCGCGCGCGGCGCAAGCAGACGAAGCCGGTCAAAACAAAACTCACGACTTAACCCTGCGCCCTTTCTCCCAACTCCCGCTGCGTCAGGGGGAGAGCGGGCGAAGGCAAACCGAGCAAGCGAGTATAAACAAAGCAAAACGGACGGCCCGATCGCGCGCCGCAGGAACGGACGGTCCCGCGGTTTTCTTGTTCGGCCATATTTGTTGTTTCTCTTTTCGCCGTTGCTCTTCCTGTACACCCAAAGCCTGATGATGAGGACGAGGGGATCCGTGCGTGACACTCTCTCACTCTACCCCCACCATATCTTTGTTTTTTTTTCCCTCTTTCCTCGCATCTCTTTCTTTCTCCGCACTTTCATCTATCTTCTCGCCGGATAATCTCTCTCTCGCTTCTTCGTTCACGCTCCTCCTCTTGTCTCCCATTTTTGCTCCTTCGGCGCGTATACGTTTGTGTGCGTGCGTCCGAGAATCGTGCCGTACCACTCTTTTTATTATTTCTCCAACTCTTCACGGAGTGCGGCCCTGCTGCTGCGGCGTTTAATACCCATCGCCGCCGTCGCTGCATGTACTCGTGCGTGCGTGCAATCGACTTGCCCTTTCCCCATACTTCGTTCCCTCCCCCACTTCCCTCCGCCCCACCAACAACTTCGCCCCAAAAGATGAACCGGCGAGATTATATGCTCTCGCCTCTCGCACGCCGGGCCACGGGAACGCGCATTCTTTCGCGAGACGAAAAAAAAAAAAAGAAAACAAAAGACTCGCGACCGGCAGCCAGCATCGCCGTCGCTTGAAACCGTTCTACGTTCTTTCTTTCTATGGTCGCTTTTCGAAGCAAAACATCCGCTCGCGCACCTGTTTGCCTCCCTGGGCTTGCGGAAAGATATATTCTTAACTCTTTCCTGGGTGTCTTCGTCGTCACAGCTCCCGCCCCCTCTCCCTTTATTTTCTTTTTTCGAAATCAACCCTTCTTTACCTAACCAGTCCGCTTGCTTGCCTGCGACCGGCTTATAACTTCCCGCGCGCGGGCTTTCTTCGCGGGCTGATCGAAGAGCGCGCTGAGCTCTGTCCTTCGACCACCGGTGTGATTGAGTGAGGCCCATCACCCCCTTTGTGGATTTATACCATGTATAAGCCTCGGAGCGGCGGTACTACCGCCGCGCTGCGCTGGAGAGCGTGGAGAACTATGTTTTCCAACCACAACCCCTCCCCCCCTTTTACGCGGGAACTATATGTATGGATCATTCCTCCTGTGTTCTCTCAGCTGAACAAGCGAAGAAAAGAGAGAGAGAGAAAGACAGTAACTTGCACAAATGCAAGCACTTTCCGTGGAATTGTTATTATGGATTCCAACGCCAGCTTTTAATACTCGAGCTGTGAAAAAGCAAAAAGAAAGGAAAGTAAATAGACCCGTCACGAAACGTTGACTTCCGCCGAAGCCGGTGATGCCAATGATGATTATCCGTACTTGAGGTTCTAACCACTGCACCTGACGAACGTGTTGAGGACCGTGACAACGACACCAACCACAACAACCATCATCATCATTATCCTCGTCGTCATCGTTTGTGGAAATGACAGTTGGCGGCTTGTTACCGAGAGTGCAGCAGAACGAACAACTCGAATACGAAGCTTCGTATACAACCAGAAAGAGAATCTAAAGAAAAAAATCCGTTGCACGTCTTCTCTCGGTGTAGGGTAGCAAACCGGACACGCTATATCGCGACTGACCACCCTGCCTTTCGCCTGTCACGTTATGTCGTTTGCATGACAAAAGGATGAATATAGCGCAGCACGAAAAAAAGAATTGCTCCTCGTGAAGGTGACGGCGTGAGTGCGGGACTCCAAAGAGGAAGCACGGTGATTGAGCGGCAGATGATTAAGTGACGCGAGATAAGAAGGGAGTTTCAGGTGAGCGGGCAGCAGGGATAGTTAGATTCGAGAAAAAAACGCGCCAGTGTGTATAGCAAGTTTAGCAGCGCCTCATCTCTTTAGACGTAGGCGTGGAGGTGTGTATAGTTTCATCATGACGTCCTCCGTGGCTGGGACAGGGCTGTTAACGCCGGGGCGTTCGGCGAGGGCTTGCGCTTAAGTACATTGTTGCGTGTGTTCCCTTCGGAGCCGTCAGACGCCTATAACACTTGACGGTCTACCTAGGGGGAAGCCGCCGATAGTAAATGAGGATAGATTAGGTATCGCGAGAACTTCGCAGCTGCGCTATTATATCGCGATCGCAAATGCGAGGAGTATCCTTGAGGCCGGCCTCATTGTAATTGTTTTTGTTCTTTATTATCAACGAAGGCAAGAACCGGAAGATGAATTTGACAGACGACTCTCGTGCGCTCGAAAACAAGCAGTGTAACGGCAAGCGAGTGAACGAACCAATGTAAACACGGTAACGATGGCAAATCAGTTCGCCGGAATCCCGCAAGGTGGAGGAAGTGTCGTGACAGGAAAAAACAATTGTCATACAGCCGAATGTTGCACGAAGCTACAGAAGAAGCGCAGGCAAGTTTGTTGGGCAAGCAAGCTTCGCAGTCGAGGAAAAAAAAAATTGTCCTGGTCCGGGATCTGACGGTAACTGCGTAAACGGTAACTATGTATAGCGACCATTAATGTTATCTTTGGACGAATATGAGCACTGACAACCATGCCACGGCCGCTCCGTGCAAAGACGCTGCGTTCGTTTTTATCGAGCGGCCGTGGTTGTACCGAAGCCTGGATTAGGGAGTCGGGGGAGAGTGAGACGACCGATCCCGAATTAAAAAAAAAAGTTTACACGCTTCTGCAGAAAAAAAAATTCTGGAAGAGATTGTGGGTAAAAAGGTGAAATCAACCGCAACTTGACCAGACCCATAACATACCACACTAGGCAGCGATTGACAACGCGGGAAACAATGCAATGACAATACAAACCGGTGACAACACAGGAACAAGGAGCACATGCAAAATAAAAATAAAATAAAATAATAATAATAATAATAAGAATAGAAGAGTGAAATGCTGGGCTAGTTGGCGATCCGACATGGTAAACGAGTTTTGCGCCAAAAACCACACACACACGAGACAGGAGACAGTACGGGCGCTTACTTCAACTGTTTAATGAGCGTAAAAGCATCCTACATATATAGCCCTACCTGACACCGAATTCATACGCACGCGTACAAGGCATCAAGTAGATTCGGGTAAGAAAAACACGTTAACTGAGTGAGCGTGAAAGAAATTTCAGCTAGGCCTCGTGCAGAAAAACAGATGTGCCACCGACATAATTCGGACGAGCTCTTTCTAATGTAAAAAAAGAAAGCTTCGGAGGTATCACGTGCCGTTTGGTGCCCGCCTCTACCCAAAATCCTCACGTCTTGGAACCGTGGAATACAATTGGTGCAGGCCCTGCAGTGTTCTGCTAGCCGCTCACCATCATTATTTTCTATATCCTTTGCATGTTCCCCATGTTCTTTTGCAAGCGCCCGTGTTGTCTCCTTTGTTGTGTGTGTGGTTTCGTCGCAAAACTCGTCTGATATATAAGAAGAAGAAGAAGGAGAACGATAAAGCACAAAGCAATACAGCAGCTAGGAGTTCTAAATGTTTAGAAGCACACTTCATAAGTCAAATTTTGAGCACTAACAAAAGTGGAATAGATCATCGCGTTACCTAGCCTCGCACACATACGCGACACTGGAACGATAGCACAGTAATTTATGCATTATGCCGATGACATGTTGTACTGGCATAAATATATAAGAGTAAAGGTGCCAGTAAACAATATTAAATATGCACTCATTCCTTTCTTAATGCAAGAACGCCCGTGTATACGATGCATTGGGTGCACGTTAAAGAACATCAGGTGGTCAAAATTCATCCGGAGTCCCTCACTGCGGGCTTCCTCGCTATCAAATCATGGTTAATTTTGGCACGTAAAACCGCAGAATTTTGTTTAATCTTTCCTTTACCGACGCTAGCGTTATGTGATTCTGAAACGCACAGTGAAGCAATAGCGCCTCATAGTGGAGGAGTACGTCCCAACCTCTGTCGTGTCGCTATAGGTGCAAGAAGGGATTTCAGTCCGCGCGAAGTCAATCGGATGCTGCAGTCTTTGTGAGATTCGCCATCGCATGCTACGATGGGAGTGACAACTTAGCTCGGACGCGTGAAAGCAGAAATATTCGAGCCGCTAGCTATGCGGGGTCTTTTGGTTTATTCACGAATTTTTTTTCAACTGCGTCTCGGTTGCTCTAACGGTTGATCCAGAACCCATCCGTTCGGGCCACGCCTACCGGCAGAGGCGTCATAGCGTGCACGGACGTCTTATTGTTGACCTTCCACATGCATTCGTTGCTCGCGCTGCAATATTCTGCATAGTCACGGGTGTTTTCCTACACCCCCCCCCCCCACCCCCACCCCTGCCCAAGAAGATAAAAGTTTAGGCGTGGCCTTCGCGGTACACGGAGATGTATGCGCAGTTGCTGCGGGCTGTCCGGGCCCGTGATTTGTTCAGGATCGCAGACAGAAAAAGTGGGACACATTCTTTCTGCTTATACACTCCTCTTACATCCGCGAACGGTACAACAGGAAATCGCAAGTTGGCTCAGGATGTCATAAGTACACGTATGCGTTTAGCTAGCCTTTGAACTGGCAGGAGAAATACCGTGTAAGAAAAAACAGCAGGCTCTGGCAAGGCTGGGTTTGGATAGACAGATTAAAGATGCAAAATATCGTGAAATGTTGACGGGCGTGAAAAAAGAATACTGGTTTCTTTCATGTTTCTTTTTTCAGAAGAATACGAAAAATTGGAGAAAGGATAGTCGATTGCGCACAGAGCTACGAAAAACCCAACCCGTTTATTTCTCTAACACTGAAAAGAATAGTATAATTGTTACGTTATTGCAGGACAAAAGTTCCAGCAGAGCTTCCGGGTTCAAAATCTAGGCACGATTTGACGTCAAGGCATTGATTTCACATCAAAGCGTCAAGACCATCCATTTGCACCAATCTGTGTCCGGTTCATTTCCGCTTGACGCGTCAACGCTTCGCTGTGCAGCAGGCGACGCCTTCCGGACATTGAAATTCGAGTGCACGTGCACAATTTGCACGTGATCCCCTGCGAGCCTGTTGTGTAGCCTGGTGGGCACATTTGCAAACTCGGACCAGTTTCACACGCCGCAACAGAAGGG